>NW_027006688.1:0-2790 GCF_036934945.1 Oncorhynchus masou masou
CATCTATATTTCCATGCATAACACATGTATCTTTTATCAATCTTTATTATGAGTATTCCTGTAATTTGACGTGGCTCTCTGCACTTTCACGGGATGTTTGTTTGAGACAATGTATTTCTGATCATAACACACCAATTTCAAATGAGATTTTTGGACATAAAGATTAACTTTATCGAACAAAACACAACATGAAACTAACATGAACTTCTGTGAGTGCCATCTGATGAAGATCATCAAAGGTTAGTGATTTAATTTAATCACTATTTCTGATTTTTGTGAGCACTCTCCTTGGCTGGAAAATGGCTGTATGGTTTTCTGTGACTAGGTGCTGACCTAACATAAAATGTTTGGTGTGCTTTCGCGTAAAGCTTATTTGAAATCGGACACTGGCTGGATTTACAAGAAGTTTATCTTTAAAATGGTGTAAAACACTTGTATTTTTGAGGAATTTTAATTATGGGATTTCTGTTTTGAATTTGGCGCATGAAGCATAGCGGTTGCAGCATCATGCTGTGGGGATGTTTTTTATCAGCATGGACTGGTCAGAATTGAAGGAATGATGGATGGCGCTAAATACAGTGAAATTCTTGAGGGAAACCTGTTTCAGTCTCCCAGAGATTTGAGACTAGTATGGAGGTTCACCTTCCAGCAGGACAATGACCCTATGCGTACTGCTAAAGCAACACTCAAGTGTTTTAACTTCTCTGGGATATGTGGGACGCTAGCGCACCTCGCCAACAGCCAGTGAAATTGCAGTGGGATTGTGTTCTCTGGGTGATGAGAGGTGTTGGGTTTGCGCCAGACATAGCGCTTTCCATGATGGCCAAAAAGCTAAATTTTACACTCATCTGACCAGAGTACCTTCTTCTATATGTTTTGGGAGTCTCCCACATGCCTTTTGGCGAACACCAAACGTGCTTGCTTATTTTTCTTCTTTAAGCAATTATTTTCTTTCTGCCCACACTTCCGTAAAGCCCAGCTCTGTGGAGTGTACAGCTTAAAGTGGTCCTATATAATGGACATAATGGTCTTCCGTGGGATGTTCAAAGTTTCGGATGTCTGATGTTTTAAAACCCAACCCTGATCTGTACCTCTCCACAACTTTGTCCGTGACCTGTTTGGAGAGCACCTTGGTCTTCATGGTGCCGCTTGCTTGGTGGTGTTGCAGACTCTGGGGCCTTTCAGAACACGTGTGTGTGTGTGTGTGTGTGTGTAATATATATATATATAACCACACGGTTATATATATATTAAACTGCTCAAAAAATTAAAGGGTACACTAAAAGAAAACATCCTAGATCTGAATGAATGAAATATTCTTATTAAATACTTTACATAATTTTTGTGTAAAATCACACAAAAATTATCAATGAAATCAAATTTATCAACCCATGGAGGTCTGGATTTGGAGTCACACTCAAAATTAAAGTGGAAAACCACACTACAGGCTGATCCAACTTTGATGTAATGTCCTTAAAACAAGTCAAAATGAGGCTCAGTAGTGTGTGTGGCCTCCACGTGCCTGTATGACCTCCCTACACCGCCTGGGCATGCTCCTGATGAGGTGGCGGATAGTCTCCTGAAGGATCTCCTCCCAGACCTGGACTAAAGCATCCGCCAACTCCTGGACAGTCTGTGGTGCAACGTGGCGTTGGTGGATGGAGCGAGACATGATGTCCCAGATGTGCTCAATTGGATTCAGGTCTGGAGAATGGGCGGGCCAGTCCATAGCTTCAATGCCTTCCTCTTGCAGGAACTGCTGACACTCCAGCCACATGAGGTCTAGCAATGTCTTGCATTAGGAGGAACGCAGGGCCAACCGCACCAGCATATGGTCTCACAAGGGGTCTGAGGATCTCATCTCGGTACCTAATGGCAGTCAGGCTACCTCTGGCGAGCACATGGAGGGCTGTGCGGCCCCCCAAAGAAATGCCACCCCACACCATGACTGACCCAACTCCAAACCGGTCATGCTGGAGGATGTTGCAGGCAGAAGAACGTTCTCCATGGTGTCTCCAGACTCTGTCACGTCTGTCACGTGCTCAGTGTGAATCTGCTTTCATCTGTGAAGAGCACAGGGCGCTAGTGGCGAATTTGCCAATTTTGGTGTTCTCTGTCAAATGCCAAACGTCCTGCACGGTGTTGGGCTGTAAGCACAACCCCGACCTGTGGACGCCGGGCCCTCATACCACCCTCATGGTGTCTGAGGAGACACAGGCACATTTGTAGCCTGCTGGAGGTCATTTTGCAGGGCTCTGGCAGTGCTCCTCCTTGCACAAAGGTGGAGGTATCGGTCCTGCTGCTGGGTTGTTGCCCTCCTACGGCCTCCTCCACGTCTTCTGATGTACTGGCCTGTCTCCTGGTAGCACCTCCATGCTCTGGACACTACACTGACAGACACAGCAAACCTTCTTTTCACAGCTCGCATTGATGTACCATCCTGGATGAGCTGCACTACCTGAGCCACTTGTGTGGGTTGTAGACTCCGTCTCATGCTACCACTAAA
Source organism: Oncorhynchus masou masou (assembly GCF_036934945.1). NCBI lineage: Eukaryota > Metazoa > Chordata > Actinopteri > Salmoniformes > Salmonidae > Oncorhynchus > Oncorhynchus masou. Next base: position 2,507 of record NW_027006688.1, read on the forward strand.
GTGAAAGCACCGCCAGCATTCAAAAGTGACCAAAACATCAGCCAGGAAGCATCAGAACTGAGAAGTGGTCTGTGGTCACCACCTGCAGAACCACTCCTTTTTTAGGAGTGTCTTGCTAATTGCCTATAACTTCCACCTGTTGTCTATTCCATTTGCACAACAGCATGTGACATTTGTCAATCAGTGTTGCTTCCTAAGTGGACAGTTTGATTTCACAGAAGTGTGATTGACTTGGAGTTACATTGTGTTGTTTAAGTGTTCCCTTTATTTTTATGAGCAGTGTA
>NW_027006689.1:0-2787 GCF_036934945.1 Oncorhynchus masou masou
GAGTTTCTCTCAGCTGGGCACCTTAAAAACACACCAACGTATACACACAGGAGACAAGCCGTATTACTGCTCTGAGTGTGGAACTAGTTTCTCTAAATTTTCCATCTTAAAAATACATGAACGTATACATACAGGAGAGAAGCCTTATGTCTGCTCTGACTGTGGAAAATACTTCACAGCATCAACTCATCTAAATGTTCATCAGAGAACACACACAGGGGAGAAGCCATACTCCTGCTCTGACTGTGGGAAATGTTTTAAAACATCAAATGAGCTAAAAGTTCACCAGAGAACACACACAGGAGAGAAGCCTTTCTTCTGCTCTGACTGTGGGGCGAGTTTCTCTCAGCTGGGCACCTTAAAAACACACCAACGTATACACACAGGAGCGAAGCCTCATTCCTGCTCTGACTGTGGAAAATGTTTTAAAACATCAAAAGAGCTAAACGTTCATCAGAGAACACACACAGGAGAGAAGCCTTATTCCTGCTCTGACTGTGGAAAATACTTCACAACATCAACTCATCTAAAAGTTCACCAGAGAACACACACAGGAGAGAAGCCTTATTCCTGCTCTGACTGTGTAAAATGTTTTAAAACATCAAAAGAGCTAAAAGTTCATCAGAGAACACACACAGGAGAGAAGCCTTTCTTCTGCCCTGACTGTGTAAAATGTTTTAAAACATCAACTCAGCTCAAAGTTCACCAGAGAACACACACAGGAGAGAAGCCTTACGTCTGCTCTGACTGTGGAACTAGTTTCTCGCATCTTTCCAACTTAAAATCACATGAACGTATACATACAGGGGAGAAGCCATACTCCTGCTCTGACTGTGGAAAATGCTTCAAAACATCAACTGTGCTAACAGTTCATCAGAGAACAGACACAGGAGGGAAGCCTTATTCCTGCTCTGATTGTGGAAAAAGTTTTAAAACATCAAATAAGCTTAAAGTTCACCAGAGAACACACACAGGAGAGAAGCCTTATTACTGCTCTGACTGTGTAAATGCTTCACAACATCAACTAAGCTAAAAGTTCATCGGAGAACACGTACAGGAGAAAAGCCTTACTCCTGTTCTGACTGTGGGGTGAGTTTCTCTTGACTGGATACCTTAAACACACACCAACATATACATAAAGGAGAGAAGCCATACTCCTGCTCTGTTTTTCTAAAATGCTTCAAAACATCAACCGAGCTAATAGTTCATCAGAGAACACACGCATGAGAGAAGCCTGCTTACGTCTGCTCTGACTTTTGGGTGAGTTTCTCTCACCATAGCAACTTAACACACCAATGAAGTCACACGGGAGAGAAGTCTTACTCCTGCTCTGTGGAAGGGTGGGCGTGTAACTCAAACTTCTAGCCAAAAACTGCTGTGTTTAGAATCTCATCAAGGAGGACTGTAGCATTTTAGCTAATCAGCAACTTTGCAACTACTTACTCCTTTTTAGCTATTACTTAGTATGTTAGCATATCATACATAATACAAGTTCGAAACATATTGTATGAATAGCAATGCGTATGTTGTGGAATAATCAGAATTTGTTTTTAACATATGTAAGATGTTTTATATTCATCATATGTTTGTAAGTTACTTCTCATCAAGAATGGTATTTTTTTATAATACTGTGGCGAGGTTGCAGTTATCTGTTCTATGTCAAGACTAAGTTCCATGGGTCGCAGAGAGGGGAGAGGTCAAAGTGTCATCATGTGTAAACATATCTTTTGCTCCACAATGTCTGTGTGCCACTGTGATCTTGTCCAGGATTGGTTGTATTTAGAATTGGTTGTATCTAATGACAATTTGATATATGCATGTTGATATGGAGGATTGGTTTATGGTTCTGAGTTTGAGAAAGGAGACAAAACTGAATGATAATTTATAGCCAACTCTGTCTGGCTTGGGGATACTCCTCTCTGGAGTAAAGTCTTTTCTTTGTGTAAGTTCCTGGGACCTGTGGATTGTCATGTCGTCTAGGGGTGGGTGGATCTTCGCTATAAAGTATCCCATTTGACATTGTGGGGGGGGGCTCTCAACTTTTGAGTAGAGATATTGAACTGTTGAGAGTCACAGAAAATGCTATAGAGCTCATATAATTAAACATGGACTTTGATAACTAACTCTGACTTGTGTGTGTGGTTTGCTCCCATGATTTGGTAAATAGAGGAAATTTCCACGACACGTAAAATAACGTAAGAATTGTAATTCGTAACATACGATACGTCCTAGAAGTCGTATTATACTGAACAATCTAAACGTAACAATTTCAAAGATTTATAGTTTGTATAAGAAATCAGTCATTTTAAATAAGAGGCCCCTAATCTAGATTTCTATATGACTAAAGGCAAGAGAGAATAGTAAGTATACGGGTCAAATGCAGTGGGTTATGACCCTGTCTGTGATGGCCAGTATACATGTCAAATATGGGCCTCCGGCCAGTATCCTCATTCACTGTGTGGTGTTGCAGAAGGTATCATTTATTTATATCTATATTGCATCCTTTGAAGTAGTCATGGTGATTGATGTCTAGGGGCCTGGTTGAACTGGGGGGGTTGAGTGTTTGAACTTTTGAACGTGTATGTCCCCCACCCCCAGTTTTATTGCCCTTATGGTTGTTATCTGATGAAGCAGGAATGTCCTGGGGTATTGGCTGTGGCATATGCATTTTAAATATCCAGAACAAGGCCTGTCACAAATATTTTCCGAAGGTGGCTCCTCTTCTTGTTCGGGTGGCGCTCGGCGGTCGTCGTCGCCGGTCTACTAGCTGCCACCGATCCTTTGTTC
>NW_027006690.1:0-2783 GCF_036934945.1 Oncorhynchus masou masou
GAGAGAGTGAGAGTGAGAGTGAGAGTGAGAGAGAGAGAGAGAGAGAAAGAGAGTGAGAGTGAAAGTGAGAGTGAGAGTGAGAGAGAGAATGAGAGAGAATGAGAGTGAGAGAGAGCGAGAGAGTGAGAGAGAGAGAAAGAGAGAAGACTAAATCAGTCAAATGGAGAGACAGGAAGGCAAGGCAATTCGGACAGACAGGCGCCGTACCTCACAGCAGCTGAGGTCCAGGTGTAGGTCACTGATGTGAGGGTTGGAAGACAGGCCAAGGAAGAGAGCTCTGAGAGAGGCAGAGACGGAGAGATGGAGCGAGAGAGAGAGAGAGAGAGAGAGAGAGAGAGAGAGAGAGAGAGAGAGAGAGGAGGTCAAGAAAGGTCAATGCATAGCAAACTCATTTCAAATTGTTTTCTTAATTACCATGACGAATTTCTCCATCAACTTCCCTAAGAGGAAACCATGTGGGTTTCTATTCACACACACTGAGGGGTGTTACAGCAGTCATATAGGATGTGGCAGAAAATGAGTTTAGAGATTCCTAGAACTACTTGGCCAAGGACCAGTAAGTGCTTCAACTGAAATGCGGGAAGCATGGTAAAGTGGTACACAACAAAAACACAACTTGATACGGAGATTGGATTTACCAACAAAACACCTTTCACAATACACACATGTTAAAGAATTCATTAAGTGTAGGTAAATAAATGATGGACTGAGTCAGAGCGTGAGTCAGACATTTTGGGAGGTGGCCAGAGCGGAGTGCCTATCTCACCTCAGAGTGTCCGGAGGGAGCTTCATGGAAGACATGTTGACGTGCGTAAGACTGAAGGCTGAACTGAAGAACTGTCTGACGACAGGAAGAGTCTCCCTCACTTTCCTGAAAGAGAGAGAGAGCGAGAGGGAGAGAGGGAGAGCGAGGGAGAGAGGGAGAGGGAGAGCGAGAGCGAGAGAGAGAGAGCGCGCGAGAGAGAGAGGGAGAGAGTGAGAGTGAGAGTGAGAGCGAGAGAGAGAGAGAGCGCGAGTGAGAGTGAGAGAGAACGGGAGAGAAAGAGAGAAAGATGGGAAATAAACAGAGGGAGAGAGAGAGAGAATGCAAGATAGAGAGAACGAGAGCGTGAGAGACAGACAGAGATAGAGACAGTGGGAGAGAACCGGAGGGAGAGAGAGAGAGAGAATGTAAGATAGAGATAACGAGAGCGTGAGAGACAGACAGGCAGTAAATGGCCTTCAAAAAAAAGACTATAACATCAGACAATGTGAACAAAATGAAACAAGTTTAAGTTACAAAAATGCATTTTTTTATCAAAACATCTGTTAACACAACTGGGTGTAAAATGTTTTCCTTGTGGACACATACACACACTTCAGAGCCCATAGCAGTTGTACACCAGCTCAAGAATAAACTCATTCTGAGCATGTCAGTAAGAGCCCTCTGAGCCACACCAGGTAACAGAAGCATCCAGGCATTTCATTGGAATACAGGGGACGGTATACTCCTAAATTGTAGAACAGCATAACTAACACTCATTTTAGCCTGACCATACAAATAATTCAGCATATAGTGACAGAAAGAGAGAGACAGAGGGGGTAGAGATAGAAAACAAGGGAAAGATGGAGAAAGAGAGAGAGAGAGAGAGAGAGAGAGAGAGAGAGAGATAGAGAGAGGGAGAGGGATATTGGGTAAAGGGTTAATGGGGGCTCAAGTCAGAGAATGGCATGATGATAACAGGTTTGTGTGCTCGCCAACCTATGCGCTCATCAGCATAAATCATGTCTTTGCGTGGCTGCAGTCTCTGTGTGACGGAAGACTGGCTTCAGTCACACAGAGATGGGCAGCAGATACACCCAGCACAGAGGGGCCAGTGTAGACATTGAACACTGTTACAGTCAATGATGAGAGAGGAGAAAGAGTGAGAGTGTGAGAGAGAGAGAGAGAGAGAGAGAGAGAGAGAGACAGAGACAGAGACAGAGACAGAGACAGAGACAGAGAGAGAGACAGAGACAGAGACAGAGAGAGAGAGAGAGACAGAGACAGAGACTGAGACAGAGAGACACAGAGACAGAGAGACACAGAGACAGAGACAGAGACAGAGACAGAGACAGAGACAGAGACAGAGAGAGAGAGAGACAGAGACAGAGACAGAGACAGAGACAGAGACAGAGAGAGAGAGAGAGACAGAGACAGAGACAGAGACAGAGACAGAGAGAGAGAGAGACAGAGACAGAGAGAGAGAGAGAGAGAGAGAGACAGAGACAGAGACAGAGACAGAGAGACAGAGAGAGGGGGGGGGTAGCGCTGGCTCTTTCATTCTTATCAGTTCAAACCGATTAATGTTCTATTTAATGTGGCGAGATCAGAGCTCAGGCAGAGCGACCAAGGCTCCACTGACTGCTGCTAGTGAAGGACAGACACACAGAGAAGGAGGGATGGGAGAGGGGAGAGAGTGAGAGGGACATGTCGAAGAGAAGAAGGAGCTAGAGAAGGCGAGAGAGAAAAGACAGAGTAAGAGAGGCATGAGAGGAATGGAGAAAAAGAGAATAGAGAGGGTGACGTAGCAGGGTGACGTTAATTGTCATGAATCTTGCCCTGGACGCAGAAATGAGAGATTTCCGTTAGATGGGCCAGCTACAAAATTGGATATAACGTAAAAGTTCATGAAAAAAAAAAGTGCTTTTTGGTCTTGCACTTCACATTTCCATATAATAAAACTCATGTCATATACAGTACAGTGTCAACGTCTATAATCACTATGTATTTACAGCCCTTGACTTTATGTGTTACAAAGTGG
>NW_027006691.1:0-2781 GCF_036934945.1 Oncorhynchus masou masou
TTGTTGGAACTTTTAAAGAACCATGTCAGACTCTAGAGTTCCGAAACTCTTTAGAATCCTGTTCTAGACCTCAGGCCGATGAGTCGTGGTGAGTTACGTGGCTCTAGGAAGGTTCTCGGACCGAGAAACAGCTCTCGATACGTTTGCAATGACTTCAATTCATTTTGACCATCACGCGAAATGGCGACGATGAGAAATGTCCCAGAGTCACAAGACTAGGTGCATTGTGACCGTCTCTCAGCCCATAGAGACAGAACCCAAGCGTTTCTGTCCGATATCTCATTCAAGGACCCCGTAGTAAGTCATGGAAAAAAGTGGATTTTCAGCACCAATTAGGGTTTTGCTCGGACACCAAATGACCTATTGAGCCGAAACTTGGGATTTGGGGTCGCCTCAGGTAGGCCTACATATAACATAAGAAATGGACCCGCAGCTGGAACGTAACTACGTGTTTTATGGTTTTTTATGGTTTGAACCAAAGGCGTTGTGAATTTTGGGCCAGCTCTGAAGTATGTGATAGTTGGCTACTAAACGAGTTGGAAAAAGTGGGTTTGGTGTCAGTATGTATCAGTTTGGTGTCAGAATGCTATCTAATTGACTGATGGACGGTGACTTGCTGGTGACTCTTGTCCATTTGCAATATGTTTAAACAGTGAGGTACCATCACCAAAGTGACATTCTGAAATCAACCCTAACGAGCGATGGAGAGGTACCAGAATCACTGCCCAGCCATCAAAAGTTCTTCGTGCCAGTCAATTTCGCATTCCTGCACGATTTTTTATAGTATGACAAATTCGTGATGGTAAATGCCCATTGAACCATATTGCAAATGCACGTGCAAAAACATAAGCAAAAACATAAGCAAATGGACATAATGAAATCAACACAACTATCACTGCAAGGCCATCCTGTGTTCATCAGGCCATTCAATTTTGCATTTCTGCATGATTTTTGAGCATGACAAATTTGTGATGGTAAATGCCCATTGAAACATATTGCAAATGCACGTGCATTTGCAATATGATTCTATAGTGAAAAAACATGACCAAATGGACATGATGAAATCAACACAACGAATGATGGAAAGGAACAACAATCACTGCCCGGCTATCCCGAGTTCATCAGGCCAGTCAATTTTGCATTTCTGCAGGATTTTTGAGCATGTCAAATTTCTTATGACATTTGGCCCCCACAAAACATATGCCTTATGCACAAGTAAAAAAAAAAATTATGATAATAAAATACGACTAAAGTATGTTGATGCAGTTCTTATATGTGTGTAATTGACACAAAATTCGAAAGAATTTCGAAAAACGATCCAGAAAGCACTTTTTTAAGGGTGTGTTAAGTTTTTTATAAAATGTTACTATTTTTGACTTTTGACTTTCTATGAAATCATATTCCAAATGGAGAAAACATATGCCTTATGCACAAGTAAAAAAAAATGATAATAAAATATGACTAAAGTATGTTGATACAGTTCTTATACATGTGTAATTGACACAAAAATCTAAAGAATTTTGAAAAACGGTCCAGAAAGAACTTTTTAGGGGTGTGTGAAATTTATGAATTTTTGCCATTTTTGACTTTTGACTTTTGATTTCCTATGAAATCATATTGCAAATGGACAAAACATATGCCTTATGCGCATTTAATTAAAAAAAAATATATCATAATGAAATTGGACAAAAATATATTCATACAGTTCTTACACGTGTAATTGACAAAAAGCGAAAGAATTTCGAAAAATGGTCCATCCCCATCCCGGATCCGGGATTGTGACTAAGCCTCAGGCTCATTAGCATAACGCAACGTTAACGATTTCTGAAAATCGCAAATAAAATTAAAATAATGCGCTCTACTCTCAAGCTTAGCCTTTTCTTAACAACACTGTCATCTCAGATTTTCAAAATATGCTTTTGAACCATAGAAATTGACTAATTTGTGTAAGAGTATGCAAAGCTAGCATAGCATTTTGTGTAGCATGTAGCACGCAACATTTTCACAAAAGCCAGATAACCAAATAAATAAAATCATTTACCTTTGAAGAGCTTCTGATGTTTTCAATGAGGAGACTCCCAGCCACATACCAAATGCGCAGTGTTTCCTGAAAGCGTCTGTGTGTAGGAGAAATCGTTCCGTTTTCTACATTGCGCCTGGCTACCGAAACGAACCGAAAATGCAGTCACCTACAACGTGAAACTTTTCCGGATTAACTACATAATATCGACCGAAACATGGCAAACGTTGTTTGGAATCAATCCTCAAGGTGTTTTTTCACATATCTCTTCATTGACATGCAGTTCTTGGAAGCTTGCGTCTCTCTCTCTGCCCCATGGAAAAATACTGGCAGGTGACTTTTGCGCACCAATTTCGGCGCAGGACACCGGGCGGACACGTGGTAAATGTGGTCTCTTATGGTCAATCTTCCAACGATCTGCCTACAAATACGTCACAATGCTGCAGACACCTTGGGGAAACGACAGAAAGGGCAGACTCATTCCTCTTGCGTTCACAGCCATATAAGGAGATCATGAAAGACAGAGCCTCAAAAATCCTTGTCATTTCCTGGATGCCAAGTCATCTTGGTTTTGCCTGAAGCTCACGTTAAAGGGCACGGACAGAGAAGATATTTGTATTTCTGGACACGTCAGAGTGTTTTCTTTGAACAGTAGCAATTATATGCATAGTCGAGCATCTTTTTGTGACAAAATATCTTGTTTTAAAGCAGGAGCGTTTTTCTTCCAAAAATGAAATAGCGCCACCATAAGTGTAAGAGGT
>NW_027006692.1:0-2500 GCF_036934945.1 Oncorhynchus masou masou
TCTGAAGCAGGAGAAACAGAGTAATGGTTCCAGGCTTTGTTAAACCTCTCTCCCCCCAGTAACTATTCAATGCCTGTAGGGGGAGCAGAAGACACACTGATTCCACAATACTATAACTGACAGCACCAGTTGAACAACAAGACTGTTAACAAGGGAAGGACTAGATGAACATGGAACTGACATGTAACTGAGGACTCCTTGCTGTCCCCAGTCCACCTGGCCGTACTTCTGCTCCAGTTTCAACTGTTCTGCCTGTGATTATTATTATTTGACCACGCTGGTCATTTATGAACATTTGAACATCTTGGCCATGTTCTGTTATATAATCTCCACCTGGCACAGCCAGAAGAGGACTGGCCAACCCCGCATAGGCTGGTTCCTCTCTAGGTTCCTTCCTTGGTTCTGGCCTTTCTGGGGAGTTGTTCCTAGCCACCGTGCTTCTACACCTGCATTGCTTGCTGTTTTGGGGTTTTAGACTGGGTTTCTGTACAGCACTTAGTGACATCAGCTGATGTAAAAAGGGCTTTATAAATATATTTGATTGATTGATTGATTGATTGATTGATAGCTTAGAGCAATGACAATACATTTGTGACAACAATCTGAATATAGTATTCTTTATCTCCATAAATGACAAATATCTCCATAATATACCCCACATTTTCTAACATGGTGAGAAACTTGGAATACTGGTCTTAGGAGGCGTTTGCTCCCACACTTATTTGGATTGTCATTGGCTACTGAAAAGCCCGAGAACAATTCTCTACGGGTCTAGAGAGGCTCCTCTGTTCTGTCTGGCTCGGTCTCTCTAATCAATATAGGCTGTGGTGTTTCCCCCTCCCACTCAGCCCCACTCAGCAGGATGAACAATGCAGGGCGAGGGGCTCCCTGTTGTCTCTTCGCTAGGCTGAACCCAGCCATGGTCAGGCCTTTTGATGTGGCTGCTCAGAACAATGCTCGTTTGGGCTGCCCTAGCTCATATGAAGGTCTGTAAGGTGTGTGTGTGTGTGTGGGTGGGTGGGGGGGGGGGGGGCTATGATGATGATGATGGGAATTAGTGTGATCCACAGGTTCAGGCTAATGATGCAACTGGACTGCATTTTTGATCAGAACAAACATGTTTGATTTTGTTTACAACAGAATAACTATCAACCACTATCACACTTTGTTTTCCTCTTGTTTCTAGTAAGACTTAAATCGTTCAAAGGTGAATGAGCGCAGACAGTCCAGACTGACCCGGCATCATCTTCTACATAATGGGTCAAGTTTATTGGAGCCACAAGGGCCTGTAGATCAGGGCTCTATCTTCTACATTCTTAGGGGACACAATTAATCCTCAATACAACAACAAAAGATCACTTCGCAAATCACATTTTCAAGAGCATATTAATCAATATTCAATTAAAAAAAAGAGTTTTTGAGGATTACAAGACATCAGTGCGAGACAGCTATTGAGTAAGATGATAACACCAGAGAGAAAGAGAGCGAGTGATGTGTTGAGCAAATATTGAATGTGAAGTGATGTAATAACCTTTGCTAAGTGGAGAGTTTAGAATGCTTAGAATTCTAATGATAGAATGCTTAGAATTCTATTTCTAATGATAGAATGCTTAGAATTCTATTTCTAATGATAGAATGCTTAGAATTCTATTTCTAATGATAGAATGCTTAGAATTCTAATTCTAATGATGTAATGCTTAGAATTCTAATTCTAATGATGTAATGCTTAGAATTCTATTTCTAATGATAGAATGTTTAGAATGCATCTCATTAGTCAGAGATATAGAGTTTCCTTCAGGGACCTCGCTAACAGTGGCTCTGAATATGACGAACACTCTTATCTGTTGGGTCTTATTCACTCGGCCCCAAACGGAAGAAAGCTGATTAAAACAGGAAGGGGACGACATGATTGTGTCAAATTAGAGACACACGTTTTTGTTTTATTTCCATTGCGAATCGTTTTGGGACGGACGGCGTACACTAATGAATATGTTACCCAGGTGGCAATGCAGGCTGCCTCACAAACTAGGGTGGTTCATGAAAACTAAAACACTACTAGAAAACTGTGACCACTACTGTCTCCTCTCGTACTATCTCTTTCACCACTACTTGGCGAGCGGGTTGGGTTTCAGGTAGAAGTTGTTTTGGGTGTGTGCGAGAGCGAAGCTATTTAAAGACGGTGATATGATCTGAAAATGTATAATTAGTTGAATGGAGGAAGTAGACTGCTCATTGAGGACTCCGTAAGACTATGCAATCAATGCAGTTTAGAATTGAGTATGAATAACTATACACAAGGCTACTTTGCTGCACCGTAGTGGCAACCCTGACTACATGACAATAAATGAATAACATTGTAATATAATAATATATTAACAATATTGTTTTCAGTAGTCCCTTTCACACAATGTAAAGAGAAGGTCAACTCTGAATATGGGAGACAGACATGTGTAAGAGAGAGAACCAAATTGGAAAACTACATATTCTACAATGGCTGTCT
>NW_027006692.1:7500-47342 GCF_036934945.1 Oncorhynchus masou masou
TGGTGAGTTACCCCTGTATAGAGTGGGGTTAGGGTGGTGAGTTACCCCTGTATAGAGTGGGGTTAGGGTGGTGAGTTACCCCTGTATAGAGTGGGGTTAGGGTGGTGAGTTACCCCTGTATAGAGTGGAGTTAGGGTGGTGAGTTACCCTGTATAGAGTGGAGTTAGGGTGGTGAGTTACCCCTGTATAGAGTGGGGTTAGGGTGGTGAGTTACCCCTGTATAGAGTGGGGTTAGGGTGGTGAGTTACCCCTGTATAGAGTGGAGTTAGGGTGGTGAGTTACCCTGTATAGAGTGGAGTTAGGGTGGTGAGTTACCCCTGTATAGAGTGGGGTTAGGGTGGTGAGTTACCCCTGTATAGAGTGGGGTTAGGGTGGTGAGTTACCTCTGTATAGAGTGGGGTTAGGGTGGTGAGTTACCCTTGTATAGAGTGGAGTTAGGGTGGTGAGTTACCCTGTATAGAGTGGAGTTAGGGTGGTGAGTTACCCCTGTATAGAGTGGGGTTAGGGTGGTGAGTTACCCCTGTATAGAGTGGGGTGGTGAGTTACCCCTGTATAGAGTGGGGTTAGGGTGGTGAGTTACCCTTGTATAGAGTGGAGTTAGGGTGGTGAGTTACCCTGTATAGAGTGGAGTTAGGGTGGTGAGTTACCCCTGTATAGAGTGGGGTTAGGGTGGTGAGTTACCCCTGTATAGAGTGGGGTTAGGGTGGTGAGTTACCTCTGTATAGAGTGGGGTTAGGGTGGTGAGTTACCCCTGTATAGAGTGGGGTGGTGAGTTACCCCTGTATAGAGTGGGGTGGTGAGTTACCCCTGTATAGAGTGGGGTTAGGGTGGTGAGTTACCCTGTATAGAGTGGAGTTAGGGTGGTGAGTTACCCCTGTATAGAGTGGGGTTAGGGTGGTGAGTTACCCCTGTATAGAGTGGGGTTAGGGTGGTGAGTTACCTCTGTATAGAGTGGGGTTAGGGTGGTGAGTTACCCCTGTATAGAGTGGGGTGGTGAGTTACCCCTGTATAGAGTGGGGTGGTGAGTTACCCCTGTATAGAGTGGGGTTAGGGTGGTGAGTTACCCCTGTATAGAGTGGGGTGAGTTACCCCTGTATAGAGTGGTGTTAGGGTGGTGAGTTACCCCTGTGTAGAGTGGTGTTAGGGTGGTGGGTTACCCCTGTATACTTGTGGATTTTGAACATCAACAAAAAATCTAAAATCAAGATGTGTCCATTTGTTTGTCTACATGGCACTTTAAAAACAATGCAGATATTGTAGCAGTTTGAATAACACATCCGATTATCACTTTGGATTTCGATCGGTTGGTTTTATTATAGCTAATAAATAAGCTAATCATCGATGGATCACAAAATGTTTTTCCGTCTGTCTGTCCCCCCAATGCAAGCCGATCGGCGTTCGCGTCATCACATTCTCTTATCTGATTGGTGGAAAAAGCAGCCCTTCTGACTTTGCGGCTGTGGTAAGTAGTGACGACCGAAATACGTCTTTAGGGCCTTGATGAGGAAAGCCAATGATGATACACGCTGGAACATTCGAATTAAATACTGTTTTATTACATTGTTCGTATTTTAGGAACGAATGGTATTTTCTATGTAATTGTTACATCACAGCCATGGCTATAAGGGCTCCAGCTTTTGTAAAGTTAACGTTTTGCCTTTCTCAGCAATCCCTAACCCTTTTCCTAACCTTAAACCTAATTCTCCTAACCTACTGCGCAAATTATCCTAACCTACTACGTAAATTCTCCTAACCTATTACGCAAATTCTCCATAACCTACTGCGTAAATTATCCTAACCTACTGCGCAAATTCTCCATAACCTACTGCGTAAATTATCCTAACCTACTGCGCAAATTCTCCATAACCTACTGCGTAAATTATCCTAACCTACTGCGCAAATTCTCCATAACCTACTACGCAAATTATCCTAACCTACTACGCAAATTCTCCATAACCTACTACGCAAATTCTCCATAACCTACTGAGCAAATTCTCCTAAAAACCTTACAAAAGCCGTACAGCATCTAGTCAAAACCAACCCCTAGTTTCCGCCTTAGTGGGGAGGGGGGGGGGGGGGATGTGACCGAGAAGTGACGGGAGTGTTCAGTGGAGGCGGGGCGTTGCTCTGAGAACGGTTGCCAAGCGCCGGGTCACTGTGTGGGACGTGCTGAAATATCTGAACGTCACTGCCACCGCCGCCGCCTTTGGCCAAAGGAGATCTGTAACTACTGGCGGGTCACTCGCATTTTGGGATAGTTGAAGATCGAATTAGGAAACCTGTCAACAACAACCAAGGATTCAATATATATATATATATCTACCCACAGGATACAACAGCGGAAATAAAAGCTTTTCGCTCCGGTTTAGTGGTTAGTTCAAACGGCTTTAGTTAGAGCTTCACTTTTAGATCGCCAAGTCAGGTGTATTTATTAAACACGTTGTAACGTATTTCTTTGACTGAGTTGATTACAGCGATTGATGTGATTCCTAATTCTACACTAAATGGTTATGGAGAAGAAGAGGATGGATTGTCCCTCTCTGCCACCGGGCTGGAAGAAAGAAGAAGTGATCCGGAAGTCAGGGCTCAGTGCTGGCAAGAGTGATGTCTATTACTACAGGTAATGATCGAGCGTGATGTTAAACAACAATAATGTTACTTACTTTGCTTGATAAGTTCACAAGTTATAATAGCTGGTCTGATTTAGCTGTCACAACTCGTTTCCAAATGAAAAAAAAAAATGTAGGCGAAAGCTTACAAGTTATCGATACCTTGAGCTTGGTCACCCACTTACGTTGGTTGCCACAATGTTGCTAATGTCAGCAGTGTGAACACTGTATCAATAACCCCAACACGTTACATTGTTTTCGTATAGACGCCACAAGTTCATATCTAACTGTTTAGACTGTAGAGCGGAGTTTTTATTCACGAAAACTCAGTAGTTATGTCTCAACATTATTTGGGTCACTTGGAGATTTTTGACATTGTCTTATCATGTGACTGACTGATTGGAAATGCAGTGATCTTGTTTGCAATCGAGGCTGAACTATTGGAACACGGCCCTCTGTTTAAAGTACAGTATCTTGTGAGTAATTCCTTGGCAATGTAGCCTTCCAGCATTGGACCAAATGGTCTGTAAAAGCCATGGTCTTTTGGAACCACTGGTGTCTATACATTCAACTCTTCAAAGCTCAAAGACAGCGCTGTCGGACTTCACCTTCCACAGTAACTCATCCATTGTTGCTATTAAAGCTATCATCTAGTCAGACCATTACTCTGTTCCAGCTGTCTGCTAGGTACTGTCTGCTGGGTACTGTCTGCTGGGTACTGTCTGCTGGGTACTGTCTGCTGGGTACTGTCTGCTGGGTACTGTCTGCTGGGTACTGTCTGCTGGGTACTGTCTGCTAGGTACTGTCTGCTGGGTACTGTCTGCTGGGTACTGTCTGCTGGGTACTGTCTGCTATGTACTGTCTGCTGGGTACTGTCTGCTGGGTACTGTCTGCTGGGTACTGTCTGCTAGGTACTGTCTGCTGGGTACTGTCTGCTGGGTACTGTCTGCTGGGTACTGTCTGCTGGGTACTGTCTGCTGGGTACTGTCTGCTAGGTACTGTCTGCTGGGTACTGTCTGCTGGGTACTGTCTGCTGGGTACTGTCTGCTGGGTACTGTCTGCTAGGGTACTGTCTGCTGGGTACTGTCTGCTGGGTACTGTCTGCTGGGTACTGTCTGCTGGGTACTGTCTGCTGGGTACTGTCTGCTGGGTACTGTCTGCTGGGTACTGTCTGCTGGGTACTGTCTGCTGGGTACTGTCTGCTGGGTACTGTCTGCTGGGTACTGTCTGCTGGGTACTGTCTGCTGGGTACTGTCTGCTGGGTACTGTCTGCTGGGTACTGTCTGCTGGGTACTGTCTGCTGGGTACTGTCTGCTGGGTACTGTCTGCTGGGTACTGTCTGCTGGGTACTGTCTGCTGGGTACTGTCTGCTGGGTACTGTCTGCTGGGTACTGTCTGCTGGGTACTGTCTGCTGGGTACTGTCTGCTGGGTACTGTCTGCTGGGTACTGTCTGCTGGGTACTGTCTGCTGGGTACTGTCTGCTGGGTACTGTCTGCTGGGTACTGTCTGCTGGGTACTGTCTGCTGGGTACTGTCTGCTGGGTACTGTCTGCTGGGTACTGTCTGCTAGGTACTGTCTGCTGGGTACTGTCTGCTGGGTACTGTCTGCTAGGTATGGTCTGCTGGGTACTGTCTGCTAGGTACTGTCTGCTGGGTACTGTCTGCTGGGTACTGTCTGATGTATTAGAGATTTTAACCAACTTTATCTTGTCCATACTTCCACAATTTCTGACTTGGGAGACAACCAGTGTTTTCTAAACGTCCGTGTCTAGTTGCAGGGGGTTTGTTTTGAATCTAGAAAATGTGCCATTATTACATTTAAATACATGTTCTGCTCCATGAATACAACAATGTGTACGCCTCTATCTTGTCTATTTTGAAATATTTTCTCATTGATTGAGAATGGTGGGTGTCCCAAGTGCCACATGTCATGATGCCGCTCAACCTTTCTCAAACAACGAGGGAAGATTTGAAATAGACAAGAGGACGGCGTACACATTGTTGAATTACTACATTTAACAACTTAAAGAGTTTTCTAGATTCAGACAAACCCCCTGCAACTAGATACGGACGTTTAGAAAACATTGGTTCTCTTCCAGGTCGGGAATTGAGGAACTGTGTGCAAGTTCAGGTTAGTTAGGTACTGTTTGGTGTTTCACAGAATTTATCTAATCATTTGTATTTGTATGTATTATGGATCTCCATTCCTGGGGTCCAGTAAAATTAAGGCTGTTTTGCATTTTTTAAAAACATTATAATATATTCACAACATATTTCACAACATATTAAGTGTGTGCCCTCAGGCCCCTACTCTACTACCACATATCTACAACACAAAATCCGTGTGTGTATAGTTTGTATGTCATTGTGTGTTTATTTTCATGTGTCTGTGTCTCTTCACAGTCCCCGCTGTTCCATAAGGTGTT
Source organism: Oncorhynchus masou masou (assembly GCF_036934945.1). Taxonomy (NCBI): domain Eukaryota; kingdom Metazoa; phylum Chordata; class Actinopteri; order Salmoniformes; family Salmonidae; genus Oncorhynchus; species Oncorhynchus masou. The sequence continues at coordinate 12,536 of NW_027006692.1, forward strand.
TTATCTGTTTTTTAAATCTGATTCTACTTCTGCATCAGTTACCTGATGTGGAATAGAGTTCCACGTAGGCATGGATCTATGTAGTACTGTGGAATAGAGTTCCATGTAGTCATGGCTCTATGTGGTACTGTGGAATAGAGTTCCATGTAGTCATGGCTCTATGTAGTACTGTGGAATAGAGTTCCATGTCGTCATGGCTCTATGTAGTACTGTGGAATAGAGTTCCATGTAGTCATGGCTCTATGTAGTACTGTGGAATAGAGTTCCATGTAGTCATGGCTCTATGTAGTACTGTGGAATAGAGTTCCATGTAGTCATGGCTCTGTGTAGTACTGTGGAATAGAGTTCCATGTAGTCATGGCTCTATGTAGTACTGTGGAATAGAGTTCCATGTAGTCATGGCTCTATGTAGTACTGTGGAATAGAGTTCCATGTAGTCATGGCTCTATGTAGTACTGTGGAATAGAGTTCCATGTAGTCATGGCTCTATGTAGTACTGTGGAATAGAGTTCCATGTAGTCATGGCTCTGTGTAGTACTGTGGAATAGAGTTCCATGTAGTCATGGCTCTATGTAGTACTGTGGAATAGAGTTCCATGTAGTCATGGCTCTATGTAGTACTGTGGAATAGAGTTCCATGTAGGCATGGCTCTGTGTAGTACTGTGGAATAGAGTTCCATGCAGTCATGGCTCTGTGTAGTACTGTGGAATAGAGTTCCATGCAGTCATGGCTCTATGTAGTACTGTGGAATAGAGTTCCATGTAGTCATGGCTCTATGTAGTACTGTGGAATAGAGTTCCATGCAGTCATGGCTCTATGTAGTACTGTGGAATAGAGTTCCATGTAGTCATGGCTCTATGTAGTACTGTGGAATAGAGTTCCATGTAGTCATGGCTCTATGTAGTACTGTGGAATAGAGTTCCATGTAGTCATGGCTCTATGTAGTACTGTGTGCATCCCATAGTCTGTTCTGGACTGTGAAGAGACCTTTGGGGACATGTCTTGTGGGGTATGGATGGGTGTCAGAGCTGTGTGTTAGTAGTTTAAACAGACAGCTCGGTGCATTCAGCTTGTCAATACCTCTCATAAATACAAGTAGTATCTCTTTTCCGCTTTGAGCCAGGAGAGATTAACATGCATATTATTAATATTAGCTCTCTGTGTACATCTAAGGCCCAGCCGTGCTGCCCTGTTCAGAACCAGCCGTGCTGCCCTGATCTGAGTTGATTGTAGTTTTCCTAAGTCCCTCTTTGTGGCACAAACAGTGGTCCAGGTGAGACCAAACTAGGGCCTGAAGGACCTGCCTTGTTGACAGTGTTGTTAAGAAGGTAGAAACTAGGGCCTGTAGGACCTGCCTTGTTGATAGTGTTGTTAAGAAGGTAGAAACTAGGGCCTGTAGGACCTGCCTTGTTGATAGTGTTGTTAAGAAGGTAGAAACTAGGGCCTGTAGGACCTGCCTTGTTGATAGTGTTGTTTAGAAGGTAGAAACTAGGGCCTGTAGGACCTGCCTTGTTGATAGTGTTGTTAAGAAGGTAGAAACTAGGGCCTGTAGGACCTGCCTTGTTGATAGTGTTGTTAAGAAGGTAGAAACTAGGGCCTGAAGGACCTGCCTTGTTGATAGTGTTGTTAAGAAGGTAGAAACTAGGGCCTGTAGGACCTGCCTTGTTAGTGCTATTAAGAAGGTAGAAACTAGGGCCTGTAGGACCTGCCTTGTTGATAGTGCTGTTAAGAAGGTAGAAACTAGGGCCTGTAGGACCTGCCTTGTTGATAGTGTGGTTAAGAAGGTAGAAACTAGGGCCTGAAGGACCTGCCTTGTTGATAGTGCTGTTAAGAAGGTAGAAACTAGGGCCTGTAGGACCTGCCTTGTTGATAGTGCTGTTAAGAAGGTAGAAACTAGAGCCTGTAGGACCTGCCTTGTTGATAGTGCTGTTAAGAAGGTAGAAACTAGGGCCTGTAGGACCTGCCTTGTTGATAGTGTGGTTAAGAAGGTAGAAACTAGGGCCTGAAGGACCTGCCTTGTTGATAGTGCTGTTAAGAAGGTAGAAACTAGGGCCTGTAGGACCTGCCTTGTTGATAGTGCTGTTAAGAAGGTAGAAACTAGAGCCTGTAGGACCTGCCTTATTGATTGTGCTGTTAAGAAGGCCGAGAAGGTAGAAACTAGGGCCTGTAGGACCTGCCCTGTTGACAGTGTTGTTAAGAAGGTAGAAACTAGGGCCTGTAGGACCTGACTTATTGATAGTGTTGTTAAGAAGGTAGAAACTAGGGCCTGAATGACCTGCCTTATTGATAGTGTTGTTAAGAAGGTAGAAACTAGGGCCTGAATGAACTGCCTTATTGATAGTGCTGTTAAGAAGGTAGAAACTAGGGCCTGTAGGACCTGCCTTGTTGATAGTGTTGTTAAGAAGGTAGAAACTAGGGCCTGTAGGACCTGCCTTGTTGATAGTGCTGTTAAGAAGGTAGAAACTAGAGCCTGTAGGACCTGCCTTGTTGATAGTGCTGTTAAGAAGGTAGAAACTAGGGCCTGTAGGACCTGCCTTGTTGATAGTGTGGTTAAGAAGGTAGAAACTAGGGCCTGAAGGACCTGCCTTGTTGATAGTGCTGTTAAGAAGGTAGAAACTAGGGCCTGTAGGACCTGCCTTGTTGATAGTGCTGTTAAGAAGGTAGAAACTAGAGCCTGTAGGACCTGCCTTATGGATTGTGCTGTTAAGAAGGCCGAGAAGGTAGAAACTAGGGCCTGTAGGACCTGCCTTGTTGACAGTGTTGTTAAGAAGGTAGAAACTAGGGCCTGTAGGACCTGACTTATTGATAGTGTTGTTAAGAAGGTAGAAACTAGGGCCTGAATGACCTGCCTTATTGATAGTGTTGTTAAGAAGGTAGAAACTAGGGCCTGAATGAACTGCCTTATTGATAGTGCTGTTAAGAAGGTAGGAACTAGGGCCTGTAGGACCTGCCTTGTTGATAGTGTTGTTAAGAAGGTTGAAACTAGGGCCTGAATGACCTGCCTTATTGATAGTGCTGTTAAGAAGGCCGAGAAGGTAGAGCAGTGCTTTATTATGGACAGACTTCTCCCCATCTTAGCTACTGTTGTATCAATATGTTTTGACCATGACAGTTTACAATTCAGGGTTAGTCCAAGCAGTTTAGTTTCCTCAACATGCTCAATTACCACTTTATTTATTACAATATTTAGTTTCGGTTCAGGGTTTAGTGAATAATTTGTTCCAAATACAATGCTTATAGTTTTTAAATTTTTAGCACTAATTTATTCCTTGCCACCCATTCTGAAACTAACTGCAGCTCTTTGTTGAGTGTTGCAGTCATTTCAGTCTCTGTAGTAGCTGACGTGTACAGTGTTGAGTCATCAGCATACATAGACACATACTTTATTCAAACCCAGTGGCTTGTCATTAGTAAAGATTGAAAACAGTAAGTGGCATTGGGAGCTGCCTTGGGGAATTCCTGATTATTCCTGGATTATGTTGGAGAGGCTTCCATTAAAGAACACCCTCTGTGTTCTGTTAGACAGGTAACTCTTTATCCACATTATAGCAGGGGGTGTAAAGCCATAACACATACGTTTTTCCAGCAACAGACTATGATCGATAATGTCAAAAGCTGCACTGAAGTCCTCCAAAACAGCCCCCGCAATCATTTTATCATCAATTTCTCTCAGCCAATCAGTGATTTGTATAAGTGCTGTGCTTGTTGAATGTCCTTTCCTATAAGCTGAAAGTCTGTTATTATTATTTGTTTTTACTGTAAAATAGCATTGTATCTGGTCAAACACTATTTTTTTCCAAAAGTTTACAAACGGTCTGTAACAGGCTTTATTTTCCTTAGGTAGGGGAATAGCATTTGCTTCCCTCCAGGCCTGAGGGCACACACTTTCTAGTAGTCTTAGATTGAAGATATGGCAAATGGGAGTGGCAATATTGTCCTCAGTTACCCTCAGTTCTTGTCCATCCTAGTTGTCAGACCCCGGTACCAATGGGTTTTTATGGACCATTTTAGAAGGACCATGCTGAAGGCTACATTGCCAAGGAATTCCTCACAGGTACTGTACTTTAGACAGAGGGCTGAGTTCCTAGTCGGGAATTGAGAATGTATTTAGGTTGGTTGGTAATTCTCTGTTGCTATACCAACCAGTAGCAAACCGGTAACGGCTAACGGAGCATCGCATTAGCCTGTTACAATCTGCTCGTTACATCTATTGGTGATCCGATGCAGGTTCCTCAATTCCAACTTGTTGCGGACTGTGTATGTGGCGGTGTATGTTTGTGTGCGTTTGAGAGGAGTCAGATTCAAGCAAATCGATACTATGAAAGTTAGCAACGTTTGTGTGTTCTTGTGATCTACTGAGTTTTCCTTCCACCTGCGAAAATCAAAGAGAAACGTAGCTCATGCAATTCATTCACCTCCCTTGAATCCCAACGAGTCAATTATCAGATTAAGATATATTTTGTTCCAGGTAACATCTGTAATTATCAGAGCATAGACAATTTACAACATGCTAGGCCATGCATGATTCCCTCATCCCCCTCCTCAGCTCAGTGTTCTGAAGGCAAAGCCCTCTGGGCTTGGCTAGCGCCTCTGCAGTGTGACTACGGCTGCTTTGCATCCTGGGACCAATAGGCCAATGAGCCTGTGTGTGTATGTACTCTACACCCAAGCCCCTTCTTCTCTCCACTTGGTGAAAAACATGCCTCATTCCTATTTAAATCGTGTGATCCCAGCAGCATGTGATGAGTGTGTGCTGTGTAGACCTGTGTATTAGTGGGGAGCTGTGTAGCGTAGATCTGTGTGATGGTGTGAAGAGTGTGTGGTGAAAGCGTATGAGGCCTGTGTGATTATCTGTGAGTAAGGGCAACGGATGGTCTGAGGTGAGGCCTGTGTGATTATCTGTGAGTAAGGGCAACGGATGGTCTGAGGTGAGGCCTGTGTGATTATCTGTGTGTAAGGGCAACGGATGGTCTGAGGTGAGGCCTGTGTGATTATCTGTGTGTAAGGGCAACGGATGGTCTGAGGTGAGGCCTGTGTGATTATCTGTGTGTAAGGGCAACGGATGGTCTGAGGTGAGGCCTGTGTGATTATCTGTGTGTAAGGGCAACGGATGGTCTGAGGTGAGGCCTGTGTGATTATCTGTGTGTAAGGGCAACGGATGGTCTGAGGTGAGGCCTGTGTGATTATCTGTGTGTAAGGGCAACGGATGGTCTGAGGTGAGGCCTGTGTGATTATCTGTGAGTAAGGGCAACGGATGGTCTGAGGTGAGGCCTGTGTGATTATCTGTGTGTAAGGACAACGGATGGTCTGAGGTGAGGCCTGTGTGATTATCTGTGTGTAAGGGCAACGGATGGTCTGAGGTGAGGCCTGTGTGATTATCTGTGAGTAAGGGCAACGGATGGTCTGAGGTGAGGCCTGTGTGATTATCTGTGTGTAAGGGATTATCAACGGATGGTCTGAGGTGAGGCCTGTGTGATTATCTGTGTGTAAGGGCAACGGATGGTCTGAGGTGAGGCCTGTGTGATTATCTGTGTGTAAGGGCAACGGATGGTCTGAGGTGAGGCCTGTGTGATTATCTGTGAGTAAGGGCAACGGATGGTCTGAGGTGAGGCCTGTGTGATTATCTGTGTGTAAGGGCAACGGATGGTCTGAGGTGAGGCCTGTGTGATTATCTGTGTGTAAGGGCAACGGATGGTCTGAGGTGAGGCCTGTGTGATTATCTGTGAGTAAGGGCAACGGATGGTCTGAGGTGAGGCCTGTGTGATTATCTGTGTGTAAGGGCAACGGATGGTCTGAGGTGAGGCCTGTGTGATTATCTGTGAGTAAGGGCAACGGATGGTCTGAGGTGATGCCTGTGTGATTATCTGTGTGTAAGGGCAACGGATGGTCTGAGGTGAGGCCTGTGTGATTATCTGTGTGTAAGGGCAACGGATGGTCTGAGGTGAGGCCTGTGTGATTATCTGTGAGTAAGGGCAACGGATGGTCTGAGGTGAGGCCTGTGTGATTATCTGTGAGTAAGGGCAACGGATGGTCTGAGGTGAGTTCTTGTGGGCAGTGTGTAGTTTGTTGTGTACTTGTACTTGTTAGCATTTACCTGGCATCCGCTATGAGAATTCCTTAGTACTCGTTAGCATTTACCTAGCATCCTCTATGAGAATTCCTTAGTACTTTTTAGCTTTTACCTAGCATCTGCGATAAGAATTCCTTAGTACTCGTTAGTATTCTGGTAAACGGTAATACTGTAATATTCCGGAATGGCACAGGCAGGATATGGAAATCTGCATACCGCCCAACTCTAATTTACAGGTACAAACATCCTCACCCACTGAGCACCAGACATCCATGAACCTTGAAAAGTAGTCAAAATTTGGTCAGTGGGCAAATTTTAAACCAATCATAGATGTCTGTGATGTGATGTGTTTGTAGCCTAACCTGCACAAGGAGCTGCCAAATCTGTGATTTTTAGTGCATTTTGAATTGGGTATTAGAATAAGTCTGTAGGTGGTAATATCTCTCTCGGAGCTGATTTGTCAGTATTGTGAAGCTAAGATTTGAACGGAGAAACCTGATCGACGATCAGCACGGACTTTCTTTCCATCCTATCAGTATTGACACAAGCTCCAACGACGCACTTAGCGACTTTTCTCTCTGCGTTGTTACGTCTTCGGCTGTTGTAAGACGCATCGTTGAAAACACTCGTAAGCCATGAATTCTATTGGGAAACCAGGTCTGAGTTTTGACCATTCTCGTGGTGAGAGAGCAGCACAAAAAACAGGAGCCACGGACATACTGATTATTCAATGCCACACAGCAGCTCAGCACCTATTGGTTGGTATGCAAACTAAACAGATGCTATTGATCCCAGTGTTGGTATGGTTGGTATGCAAACTAAACAGATGCTATTGATCCCAGTGTTGGTATGGTTGGTATGCAAACTAAACAGATGCTATTGATCCCAGTGTTGGTATGCAAACTAAACAGATGCTATTGATCCCAGTGTTGGCTCTTTTTTAATTTGTAGTGACACTCCTAAATTAAACTCTTCTTAACAGTGTTATGAATCCCATAACTAGCCTACAGATGTTGTTGCACTCGTTATGTTGTTTATCCATCCATTATTTTACCAGGTTAGTTGACTGAGAACACGTTCTCATTCTCATTTGCAGCAACGACCTGGGGAATAGTTACAGGGGATGAATGAGCCAATTGTAAACTGGGGATTATTAGGTGACCCTGACAGTATGAGGGCCAGATTGGGAATTTAGCCAGGACACCAGGGTTAACACCCCTACTCTAACAATAAGTGCCATGGGATCTTTAATGACCTCAGAGAGTCAGGACACCAGGGTTAACACCCCTACTCTTACAGTAAGTCCCATGGGATCTTTAATGACCTCAGAGAGTCAGGACACCAGGGTTAACACCCCTACTCTAACAATAAGTGCCATGGGATCTTTAATGACCTCAGAGAGTCAGGACACCAGGGTTAACACCCCTACTCTTACAGTAAGTGCCATGGGATCTTTAATGACCTCAGAGAGTCAGGACACCAGGGTTAACACCCCTACTCTAACAATAAGTCCCATGGTATCTTTAATGACCTCAGAGAGCCAGGACACCAGGGTTAACACCCCTACTCTTACGATGAGAGCCATGGGATCTTTAATGACCTCAGAGAGTCAGGACACCAGGGTTAACACCCCTACTCTTACAGTAAGTCCCATGGGATCTTTAATGACCTCAGAGAGTCAGGACACCAGGGTTAACACCCCTACTCTTACAGTAAGTGCCATGGGATCTTTAATGACCTCAGAGAGTCAGGACACCAGGGTTAACACCCCTACTCTTACAGTAAGTGCCATGGGATCTTTAGTGACCACAGAGAGTCAGGACACCAGGGTTAACACCCCTACTCTAACAGTAAGTGCCATGGGATCTTTAATGACCTCAGAGAGTCAGGACACCAGGGTTAACACCCCTACTCTAACAGTAAGTCCCATGGGATCTTTAATGACCTCAGAGAGTCAGGACACCAGGGTTAACACCCCTACTCTAACAGTAAGTGCCATGGGATCTTTAATGACCTCAGAGAGTCAGGACACCAGGGTTAACACCCCTACTCTTACAGTAAGTGCCATGGGATCTTTAATGACCTCAGAGAGTCAGGACACCAGGGTTAACACCCCTACTCTTACAGTAAGTGCCATGGGATCTTTAATGACCTCAGAGAGTCAGGACACCAGGGTTAACCCCCTACTCTTACAGTAAGTGCCATGGGATCTTTAATGACCTCAGAGAGTCAGGACACCAGGGTTAACACCCCTACTCTTACAGTAAGTCCCATGGGATCTTTAATGACCTCAGAGAGTCAGGACACCAGGGTTAACACCCCTACTCTTACAGTAAGTGCCATGGGATCTTTAATGACCTCAGAGTGAGTCAAGACACCAGGGTTAACACCCCTACTCTTACAGTAAGTCCCATGGGATCTTTAATGACCTCAGAGTGAGTCAAGACACCAGGGTTAACACCCCTACTCTTACAGTAAGTCCCATGGGATCTTTAATGACCTCAGAGAGTCAGGACACCAGGGTTAACACCCCTACTCTTACAGTAAGGGCCATGGGATCTTTAATGACCTCAGAGAGTCAAGACACCGGTTTAACGTCCCATCCGAAAGACGGCATTGGGATATTTTTTTAGACCAGAGGAAAGAGTGCCTCCTACTGGTCCTCCAACACCACTTCTAGCAGCATCTGGTCTCCCATCCAGGGACTGACCAGGACCAACCCTGCTTAGCTTCAGAAGCAAGCCAGCAGTGGGATGCAGGGTGGTATGCTGCTGGCCTTGTAGCTATGCATGAATATGGTCTGTAACCTGACTGTCTAGGGTCCTACTTACATGGTCTGTAACCTGACTGTCTAGGGGTCCTAGCTACATGGTCTGTAACCTGACTGTCTAGGGGTCCTAGCTACATGGTCTGTAACCTGACTGTCTAGGGGTCCTAGCTACATGGTCTGTAACCTGACTGTCTAGGGGTCCTAGTTACATGGTCTGTAACCTGACTGTCTAGGGGTCCTAGCTACATGGTCTGTAACCTGACTGTCTAGGGGTCCTAGCTACATGGTCTGTAACCTGACTCATCATGTCTAGTGGTCCTAGCTACATGGTCTGTAACCTGACTCATCATGTCTAGTGGTCCTAGCTACATGGTCTGTAACCTGACTCATCATGTCTAGGGGTCCTAGTCCAAGCTACGTGGTCTGTAAACTTAATGAATGTGTGCATTTATGTAGGAAATCGGCGTTTGAAGACCGTGTGGGATGTGCCCAGTAGACAGCAACTTACTGAGTTCAGGGCCAGCTCTGTCTTGACCTCCTGATTGGCCAGTACAAGCGGTTTATGATGTGTTCAGACGATGAGGAAACCAGAATATTTACAAAAAGGAAGCCACGCAGACATGCCTAAATTAAAGATTGAAAACCAAACTAAAGGCCTCATGGCCACCAAACCAACCATCAGCCTCACAGCTCTGCCAGCTGGGACGCTGACTAACCGTCACCCTAATTGGCAGCACCTGGACAAGGTTTCTGCTGCCTCCTGGGGGTGGAGTGTGGAAGTGTATCCCAGAGAGTGTGTTTGTCTATGTCCTAATAAGAACCTTGTCCCCATATCAGAATATGTAGAATAGATTGTCGTTTGGGTTTCCCCTTGTTCACAAAGCAAGTTCTCTGCATATCGTTGGGGCGAGGAACATTGGGGGAGTGGTGTCGTTGGGTTGGTTTAAGGGTCTGTCTGTGGCTGTGTGTCCGGGGGGAGTGGGGGTGTAAAACGACCCCACGTTGTCGGTTGGTGCTCATGTTAATGCATGTGTCGTCCCCTCGCTGCCTCACTGGCAGTAGGCGAGGTTAACCTCTGTAGATGTTAGGCAGCAACTGTTCTCGCTCCCCAGCCATATGCTGCATGGCCTCTTCACACCTGGGATCAAAGTGCTCTTGTTCACTCTCGAACTGATCTTAGATCACAACCTGACGCTCGTCTCTCTTGTTCACTCTCGAACTGATCTTAGATCACAACCTGACGCTCGTCTCTCTTGTTCACTCTCGAACTGATCTTAGATCACATACTGACAGTGCTGAATGAACCTGAAATCTGTGGACTGAACCAAATACAGTCACAACATTTCTGAGATCCATGAGACCCAAGGAGCTTGTATTATGTCGTTACAACGTTACTTTTTTTTGAAAACGGCAACTTTTAGGACACCTCGGGTCTTATTTGAGGAATAGGCTACTGATAACTCTGAAACGGGTCCTAAAGCTTTCATGACAGGTCTAGTAGGATGATGGGTTATTGGCCCTTTTTGGTTCTCAGCATCTCATGGAGGGATTCGTTTCCGCCGCTCATTTCTTTCTTAAAACCCTCGTTAAACTACTTTTTTTGAGATGGAATTTCGTTATTTATTCATGGCTTTATGGGTAGAACGTTGGCTACCACCCAAGCCATAGACAACCACCCAAGCCAAGCCATAGACACCCACCCAAGCCATAGACAACCACCCAAGTCAATCATCGGAATATCGGCCTACGAATCAAAATTCTGAGACATTAGACTCGTCTTTAACATATTTATCTAGAGGACTAATTCTGTCAATAGAAGGCAGACAACAAGTCCATTCCTCAGTCAGTCACACAGTCAGCCAGTCAGTCACACAGTCAGTCAGTCAGTCACACAGTCAGTCAGTCAGTCACACAGTCAGTCAGTCAGTCACACAGTCAGTCAGTCAGTCACACAGTCAGTCAGTCAGTCACACAGTCAGTCACACAGTCAGTCAGTCAGTCCGCTCAAACGGAAAGAGCGGAGGGGGGGGGGAGCAGCAGAGAGAGTCATCACGGCCACGTAGAAGAGACAGCTCTGTGTGCCATTGTGAAAAGCAGCTGTGTGGTCACTGAAGTGAAGGGTTAACTGTCTTAGCGAGCGCTGGCTGGGTTCAGGGTTGTTCACTCACCTCAGCGTGCTGTACTGCATTCAGCTTAGAGCCACTGTGCACCCACACGCTCTGCTCAGCGCTAAGCTACTGACCTACATGTCACTGTCTGTCGTTCTCGCTAGGCTGTCTGTCTGTCACTCTAGCAAGGCTGTCTGTCTGTCTGTCATTCTAGCTAGGCTGTCTGTCTGTCTGTCTGTCTGTCTGTCTGTCTGTCTGTCTGTCTGTCTGTCTGTTCTAACTAGGCTATGTCTGTGTTCTAAATGGCACCTACGAAAGTCATCAAAACCCCCAACCACCCAAGCCATAGACAACCACCCAAGCCATAGACAACCACCCAAGCCATAGACAACCACCCAAGACAAGCCATAGACAACCACCCAAGCCCTAGACAACCACCCAAGCCCTAGACACCCACCCAAGCCCTAGATAACCACCCAAGCCCTAGATAACCACCCAAGCCCTAGACAACCACCCAAGCCATAGACAACCAACCAAGCCCTAGACAACCACCCAAGCCATAGACAACCACCCAAGCCATAGACACCCACCCAAGCCATAGACTACCACCCAAGCCATAGACACCCACCCAAGCCATAGACAACCACCCAAGCCATAGACAACCACCCAAGCCATAGACTACCACCCAAGCCAAGCCATAGACACCCATCTGGGTCGTCACCAGCATGTGCGTTTCTGAGAGAGCAGCGTTCAGAGTCTGCTGCGTCACAGTGCGGGGAAGAGAATAATTCATGATTCCCTGGTTCTTCATGCCCACGCCCAGTTTTTACCTCCCTAATTAACACACCTGAGAGAGACGTCTGTCCGCCTGCCTGTCTCTCCGTCTGTCTGTTCCGGGGAGGGGGAGGAGCATGCCATGGGAGACTGCCCCTTGACCTTCGCTGGCAAGCAAACGCCCCTTCACTACTACCAGCTGCTCTCACAACCACACACACAGCCATCGCCAGACAGACAGGAAGACGGACACATTGGGAAACTTCATGAAAATCTCTCTCCACTCTCAGTTTTGCTTGAGCTCAAATCAAAATCAAATCAAATGTTATTTGTCACATACACATGGTTAGCAGATGTTAATGCGAGTGTAGCGAAATGCTTGTGCTTCTAGTTCCGACAATGCAGTAATAACCAACAAGTAATCTAACTAACAATTCCTAAACTACTGTCTTATACACAGTGTAAGGGGATAAAGAATATGTACAAAAGGATATATGAATGAGTGATGGTACAGAGCAGCATAGGCAAGATACAGTAGATGGTATAGAGTACAGTATATACATATGAGATGAGTATGTAAACAAAGTGGCATAGTTAAAGTGGCTAGTGATACATGTATTACATAAGGATGCAGTCGATGATATAGAGTACAGTATATAGGTATGCATATGAGATGAATAATGTAGGGTAAGTAACATTATATAAGGTAGCATTGTTTAAAGTGGCTAGTGATATATTTACATAATTTCCCATCAATTCCCATTATTAAAGTGGCTGGAGTTGAGTCAGTGTCAGTGTGTTGGCAGCAGCCACTCAATGTTAGTGGTGGTGTCTACACCAAGATAGAATGCAGGGAGAATGCAGGGAGAAGCCAGGGAGAAGCCAGGGAGAAGCCATGGGGAAGCCATGGGGAAGCCAGGGAGAAGCCATGGGGAAGCCATGGGGAAGCCATGGGGAAGCCTGGGAGAAGCCATGGGGAAGCCTGGGAGAAGCCAGGGGAGAAGCCATGGGGAAGCCAGGGAGAAGCCATGGGGAAGCCTGGGAGAAGCCATGGGGAAGCCAGGGAGAAGCCATGGGGAAGCCTGGGAGAAGCCATGGGGAAGCCTGGGAGAAGCCTTGGGGAAGCCATGGGGAAGCCTGGGAGAAGCCATGGGGAAGCCTGGGAGAAGCCATGGGGAAGCCTTGGGGAAGCCTGGGAGAAGCCATGGGGAAGCCATGGGGAAGCCTGGGAGAAGCCATGGGGAAGCCATGGGGAAGCCATGGGGAAGCCTGGGGGAAGCCTGGGGGAAGCCATGGGGAAGCCATGGGGAAGCCTGGGAGAAGCCAGGGAGAAGCCATGGGGAAGCCTGGGAGAAGCCATGGGGAACTACAGAGACTAGCCTATAAGACACTGCTCCTCTCTCAGTCCCACTACCATGGTTCTCTACTCTCACTCCCTCTACCATGGTTCTCTACTCTCTCTCACTCCCTCTACCATGGTTCTCTACTCTCTCTATCTCTCCCTCTACCATGGTTCTCTACTCTCTCTCTCACGCCCTCTACCATGGTTCTCTACTCTCTCTCTCATGCCCTCTACCATGGTTCTCTACTCTTTCTCTCTCCCTCTACCATGGTTCTATACTCTCTCTCCATCTACCATGGTTCTCTACTATCTCTCTCTCTCCCTCTACCATGGTTCTCTACTCTCTCTCCCTCTACCATGGTTCTCTACTATCTCTCTCTCTCCTTCTACCATGGTTCTCTACTCTCTCTCCCTCTACCATGGTTCTCTACTCTCTCTCTCTCTCTCCCTCTACCATGGTTCTCTACTCTCTCTCTCTCTCCCTCTACCATGGTTCTCTACTCTCTCTCTCTCTCCCTCTACCATGGTTCTCTACTCTCTCTCTCTCTCTCCCTCTACCATGGTTCTCTACTCTCTCTATCTCTCCCTCTACCATGGTTCTCTACTCTCTCTCTCACGCCCTCTACCATGGTTCTCTACTCTCTCTCTCTCTCCCTCTACCATGGTTCTCTACTCTCTCTCTCTCTCTCCCTCTACCATGGTTCTCTACTCTCTCTCTCACGCCCTCTACCATGGTTCTCTACTCTCTCTCTCACGCCCTCTACCATGGTTCTCTACTCTTTTCTCTCTCCCTCTACCATGGTTCTCTACTCTCTCTCCCTCTACCATGGTTCTCTACTCTCTCTCTCCCTCTACCATGGTTCTCTACTCTCTCTCTCCTCCCTATACCATGGTTCTCTACTCTCTCTCTCTCTCCATCTACCATGGTTCTCTACTATCTCTCTCTCCCTCTACCATGGTTCTCTACTCTCTCTCCCTCTACCATGGTTCTCTACTATCTCTCTCTCTCCTTCTACCATGGTTCTCTACTCTCTCTCCCTCTACCATGGTTCTCTACTCTCTCTCTCTCTCTCCCTCTACCATGGTTCTCTACTCTCTCTCTCTCTCCCTCTACCATGGTTCTCTACTCTCTCTATCTCTCCCTCTACCATGGTTCTCTACTCTCTCTCTCACGCCCTCTACCATGGTTCTCTACTCTCTCTCTCTCTCCCTCTACCATGGTTCTCTACTCTCTCTCTCTCTCTCCCTCTACCATGGTTCTCTACTCTCTCTCTCACGCCCTCTACCATGGTTCTCTACTCTCTCTCTCTCTCTCCCTCTACCATGGTTCTCTACTCTCTCTCTCACGCCCTCTACCATGGTTCTCTACTCTTTTCTCTCTCCCTCTACCATGGTTCTCTACTCTCTCTCTCCCTCTACCATGGTTCTCTACTCTCTCCCTCTACCATGGTTCTCTACTCTCTCTCTCTCTCTCCCTATACCATGGTTCTCTACTCTCTCTCTCTCTCCCTCTTCCATGGTTCTCTACTTTCTCTCTCACTCCCTCTACCATGGTTCTCTACTCTCTCTCACTCCCTCTACCATGGTTCTCTACTCTCTTTCTCTCTCTCTCCCTCTACCATGGTTCTCTACTCTCTCTCTCTCCCTCTTCCATGGTTCTCTACTTTCTCTCTCACTCCCTCTACCATGGTTCTCTACTCTCTCTCTCTCTCTCTCTCCCTCTACCATGGTTCTCTACTCTCTCTCTCTCTCTCTTTCTACCATGGTTCTCTACTCTCTCCCTCTACCATGGTTCTCTCTTCTCTCTCCCTCTACCATGGTTCTCTACTCTCTCTCTCTCTCTTTCTACCATGGTTCTCTACTCTCTCCCTCTACCATGGTTCTCTACTCTCTCCCTCTACCATGGTTCTCTACTCTCTCTCCCTCTACCATGGTTCTCTACTCTCTCTCCTCTACCATGGTCCTCTATACCTCTCTTCCCCTTATTTTCCACAACCACTTTGCTGTGTAACTTTACTGCTGCACATGCAAATTAGCATGATAGCTGAGCTAACTACGTGGAAACATTGCCTACATGTTCACAACGATAGCTGACATTTTCACAAGCCAGTCTAGAAAGTTGACAGCGTTTGGTATCTTCCTTCATAAGGCCTTCTTTCTATGAGTGACTTCACTATTAGATTCTCTAGTCCTCTCTGCATGAAGAACCACTGTGGAATTCCACACCCTCAAATCCCTCTCACCAGTGATCTGTGTGGTCGAGCCAGTCAGTCAGAGTAGGCTGGGTTGTGTTTGTCTCGGTTCTCTCTGAAAAGACGTTGTGTGTGTCTCTGGTTCGGTTTTGACTCATCGCTGAGTCATGTAGCGGCCTAGCTCCTAGTCACCTACCCACTCGCTCCTGAGACGCTTCAAGGTCACACACACACACACACACACACACACACACACACACACACACACACACACTCATCTGTGTCCTTCCGACCGCCGGTCACAGATCGACGTGCATAGCGATGAGTCACAGAGCTGGGCGCTCCCCTCGTCTGCGTATGAGATGGGTTCGGCTGAGGTGGAGACTGAGCTAAACGGAGAAGTAGTGGCGGTCAGACAACCTCTCGGATTGTTTTCAACGGCCTTTCAGTTAAGTGAGGGTCTGAGTCACACAACGTCACGGTGTTATGCTTTGGACACACAGCGATGACACCTGAAACCCCACCTCTTCAAGGAATACCTAGGATAGGATAAAGTAATCCTTCTCACCCCCCCTTAAATGATTTAGATGCACTATTGTAAAGTGGCTGTTCCACTGGATGTCAGAAGGTGAATTCACCAATTTGTAAGTCGCTCTGGATAAGAGCGTCTGCTAAATGACTTAAATGTAAATGTAATGTAAATGGCTGATAGCAGCTCTCTGTAGAATCCTCAGAATACAACATAGAAAATGTCAGCCGATATTCTAGTCAGAGGCTCTTGTTTCCTGTTTCAAGATGCCTGGTTCTGAGATTACAGCGACCATCTGTGTGTCGTCTACTGTGTGAGCCAGCTGTTTAAACGGACCCTATTGTAGGCCTTGGTCTGAAGAGGAAATGCTATTTTCTAATTGACCAACCTGTCCGGGTTAAGGATGTGATCACATCCAGTCTCTCTCTCTCAGCACTGACTGAGTTTATCCTTAGGAAAACAACCCCAGACATCCCATTCATCTGTCCAGTCACCCCGGCCCCCGGCTCGCCATCCGTCCGGTCCCCGGCCATCCGTCCGGTCACCCCGCCATCCGTCCGGTCACCCCGGCCATCCGTCCGGTCACCCCGCCATCCGTCCGGTCACCCCGCCATCCGTCCGGTCACCCCGGCCATCCGTCCAGTCACTCCCGGCCATCCGTCCGGTCACCCGGCCATCCGTCCGGTCACCCCCGCCATCCGTCCGGTCACCCGGCCATCCGTCCAGTCACCCCGGCCATCCGTCCGGTCACCCCGCCATCCGTCCAGTCACCCCATTCATCCGTCCGGTCACCCTGGCCATCCGTCCGGTCACCCCGGCCATCCGTCCGGTCACCCCCCATTCATCCGTCCGGTCACCCGGCCATCCGTCCAGTCACCCCATCATCCGTCCGGTCACCCGGCCATCCGTCCGGTCACCCGGCCATCCGTCCGGTCACCCGGCCATCCGTCCAGTCACCCGGCCATCCGTCCAGTCACCCCGGCCATCCGTCCAGTCACCCCGGCCATCCGTCCAGTCACCCCGGCCATCCGTCCAGTCACCCCGGCCATCCGTCCAGTCACCCCGGCCATCCGTCCAGTCACCCCGGCCATCCGTCCAGTCACCCCGGCCATCCGTCCAGTCACCCCGGCCATCCGTCCAGTCACCCGGCCATCCGTCCAGTCACCCGGCCATCCGTCCAGTCACCCCGGCCATCCGTCCAGGCCCTACCACTCCATTACCCTATTTTACTCAGACTCAGCTCACCGGTCATTTTGTAGGGTAATAAAGACGCTCTCCATTTTGTTCTCCACTATAATCTTTGCTCAAGAAATGCTGGCCAATTTTTTTTCTAATATAAATATAGCCAGGAAGAGAGACTTGAGTAGTAGGGAGGAGGATAGAGCGTCAAGACAACAACCTCTCCCTGAACGTGAGCGAGACAAAGGCCCTGGCCCTGGACTATAGGAACAGAATGGCTGAACAGGTCCCGATTTACATCGACGGGGCGAAGTGGGTCGAGCTTCAAGTTCCTCTCTGTCCACACCACAAAGGATCATGGTCCAAACACACCAACACTGTTGTGAAGAGGACCTGACAACGCCCCACTGCTTAGCATCCGACCGCAAGGCGTTACAGAGGGTACTGCGTATGGCCCAGTGCATCACTGGTGTCGAGCTTCCTGCCATCGAGGACCTCTATACCAGGTGGTGTGAGAAGAGGCCCAGCCACCCAAGCTGTAGACTGCTCTCTCTGGTACCTCAAGAGTTACCAATGTGCCTGGAGCCATCCAGGACCTCTATACCAGGCGGTGTGAGAAGAGGCCCAGCCACCCAAGCTGTAGACGGCTCTCTCTGGTACCTCAAGAGTTACCAATGTACCTGGAGCCATCCAGGACCTCTATACCAGGCGGTGTGAAAAGAGGCCCAGCCACCCAAGCTCTAGACTGCTCTCTCTGGTACCTCAAGAGTTACCAATGTACCTGGAGCCATCCAGGACCTCTATACCAGGCGGTGTGAAAAGAGGCCCAGCCACCCAAGCTCTAGACTGCTCTCTCTGGTACCTCAAGAGTTACCAATGTGCCTGGAGCCATCCAGGACCTCTATACCAGGCGGTGTGAGAAGAGGCCCAGCCACCCAAGCTGTAGACGGCTCTCTCTGGTACCTCAAGAGTTACCAATGTACCTGGAGCCATCCAGGACCTCTATACCAGGCGGTGTGAGAAGAGGCCCAGCCACCCAAGCTGTAGATGGCTCTCTCTGGTACCTCAAGAGTTACCAATGTGCCTGGAGCCATCAGGACCTCTATACCAGGCGGTGTGAGAAGAGGCCCAGCCACCCAAGCTGTAGACTGCTCTCTCTGGTACCTCAAGAGTTACCAATGTGCCTGGAGCCATCCAGGACCTCTATACCAGGCGGTGTGAGAAGAGGCCCAGCCACCCAAGCTGTAGACTGCTCTACCCACACACTGGACTCTACCCACACACTGGACTCTACCCACACACTGGACTCTACCTACACACTGGACTCTACCCAACACACTGGACTCTACCCCCACACACTGGACTCTACCCCCACACACTGGACTCTACCCCCACACACTGGACTCTACCCCCACACACTGGACACTACCCCACACACTGGACTCTACCCACACACACTGGACTCTACCCACACACACTGGACTCTACCCACACACACTGGACTCTACCCACACACACACACTGGACTCTACACCCACACATTGGACTCTACCCCACACACTGGACTCTACCCACAAACATGCACGTTGGACCCTACCCACACCCTGGACCCTACCATGCACGCTGGGCCATACCCCGCACACTGGACCCTACCCCACACACTGGACTCTACCCACACACTGGACTCTACCCACCCACACTGGACTCTACCCACCCACACTGGACTCTACCCACCCACACTGGACTCTACCCACCCACACTGGACTCTAACCACACACACTGGACTCTACCCACACACACTGGACTCTACCCACACACACTGGACTCTACCCCCACACACACTGGACTCTACCCCCACACACACTGGACTCTACCCAACACACTGGACTCTACCCACAAACACGCACCCTGGACCCTACCCACACCCTGGACCCTACCATGCACGCTGGGCCATACCCCGCACACTGGACCCTACCATGCACGCTGGACCCTACCATGCACGCTGGGCCATACCCCGCACACTGGACCATACCCCCCACACTGGGCCATACCCCGCACACTGGACCCTACCCCGCACGCTGGACCCTACCCCTATCTGAACTGGTTCAATAAGAAAAGCTTGTTTTCTGTTTTGCTATGGTATGCCCTAATGAACACGACCCAGGAGAAGGAGTTGGTAGTAACTGTCTGCTTGATGGGTTTGGCCAGGGATATATGTTTCTGGGTTGTGATGCCATTAATCCTCTGCCACATAAGATGGTCCTCCCTACTGCCTTTAAATGTTTCCTCCAGCCTGAGAACTAGTCAAGTGTTTCTTGGGAGAATTGAATTTAGCCTAAGTACATGTGACAACTGGCAGGTGTTACTTATGTTGACAACCCCACTACCATGACATAATGAGACTGGCAGCTCTGCTATTAATACAGCCCCACTACCATTACATAATGAGACAGGCAGCTCTGCTATTAATGCAGCCCCACTACCATGACATAATGAGACTGGCAGCTCTGCTATTAATGCAGCCCACTACCATGATGTAATGAGACTGGCAGCTCTGCTATTAATACAGCCCCACTACCATGACATAATGAGACTGGCAGCTCTGCTATTAATATAGCCCCACTACCATGACATAATGAGACTGGCAGCTCTGCTATTAATACAGCCCCACTACCATTACATAATGAGACTGGCAGCTCTGCTATTAATACAGCCCCACTACCATTACATAATGAGACTGGCAGCTCTGCTATTAATACAGCCCCACTACCATTACATAATGAGACTGGCAGCTCTGCTATTAATACAGCCCCATTACCATGACACAATGAGACTGGCAGCTCTGCTATTAATACAGCCCCATTACCATGACACAATGAGACTGGCAGCTCTGCTATTAATACAGCCCCATTACCATTACATAATGAGTCTGGCAGCTCTGCTATTAATACAGCCCTACTACCATGACATGATGAGACTGGCAGCTCTGCTATTAATACAGCCCCACTACCATGACATAATCAGACTGGCAGCTCTGCTATTAATACAGCCCCACTACCATTACATAATGAGACTGGCAGCTCTGCTATTAATACAGCCCCATTACCATGACACAATGAGACTGGCAGCTCTGCTGTTAATACAGCCCCACTACCATGACATGATGAGACTGGCAACTCTGCTATTAATACAGCCCTTTTACCATGACACAATGAGACTGGCAGCTCTGCTATTAATACAGCCCCACTACCATGACATGATGAGACTGGCAGCTCTGCTATTAATACAGCCCCACTACCATGACACGATGAGACTGGCAGCTCTGCTATTAATACAGCCCTGTTACCATGACACAATGAGACTGGCAGCTCTGCTATTAATGCACATTGCTGGCTTTAGTAACATTGTGAAATACATGAGCTACCCTGGTCTCTGTGGAACGTTCCTCTCTTGAAAGGTTGATGCTTTTGAACCTTAACACTCGGTACAGTACATCTGTCATAACTGTTTGTTAACTAACACTGTTGTTGTTGTTGTCTTTCCTCTTCACCCCTCAGTCCCAAAGGGAAGAAGTTCCGGAGCAAACCCCAGCTGTCCCGTTACCTAGGCAACACGGTGGACCTGGGATGTTTTGACTTCCGAACGGGCAAGATGATGCCCGGCAAGATGCAGAAGAACAAACAGAGGCTACGGAATGAGAACCTCACCATCAACAAGGTACAGGTTAGCTTAGGCTACATGTTCTTCAGATGCCATTCACTCCTTTCTCCCAATGGCCTCCTATTTATTATTAATATTATTTTGAAACTTTTAGTGAACCTTTGAGCAGGTAGTCCTATTGAGACCATTCTATTCTCAGCCCTTTGCTAGCAGTGGTTTTCTTCCCAATTATCTCCAAACTCTCAAAGTGTGCACTTGTTCACTTCCCTTGGACAGGAAGTGACTGGGAAAAGTAATATAGTGGGAATGTCCTCTCGAGCCCATGCCTCTACCAATCCAATGCTTTTACATTTGTGGAAAGTAGTCAATGAGTGTACACTTCAGGACAAAGGAGATATGATTGCCTGTGGGGTTCTCCCCTCCATGTAGCACAGTAGCTGACCTCTCACCTGCCCTGTCGCCTACCTTTTAGAATGACCCATCTGTTGAATTCGGTAGCTGACTGTCCTCTCATCTCACCTGCCCTGTCTACTAGCTGACTGTCCTCTCATCTCACCTGCCCTTTCTACTAGCTGACTGTCCTCTCATCTCACCTGCCCTGTCTACTAGCTGACTGTCCTCTCCTCTCACCTGCCCTGTCTACTAGCTGACTGTCCTCTCTTCTCACCTGCCCTGTCTACTAGCTGACTGTCCTCTCCTCTCACCTGCCCTGTCTACTAGCTGACTGTCCTCTCTTCTCACCTGCCCTGTCAACTAGCTGACTGTCCTCTCTTCTCACCTGCCCTGTCAACTAGCTGACTGTCCTCTCTTCTCACCTGTCCTGTCTACTAGCTGACTGTCCTCTCACCTGCCCTGTCTACTAGCTGACTGTCCTCTCACCTGCCCTGTCTACTAGCTGACTGTCCTCTCACCTGCCCTGTCTACTAGCTGACTGTCCTCTCACCTGCCCTGTCTACTAGCTGACTGTCCTCTCACCTGCCCTGTCTACTAGCTGACTGTCCTCTCTTCTCACCTGCCCTGTCAACTAGCTGACTGTACTGTGGTTTAGTGTGGTGTCTACTAGCTGTACTGTGGTTTAGTGTGGTGTCTACTAGCTGACTGTACTGTGGTTTAGTGTGGTGTCTACTAGCTGTACTGTGGTTTAGTGTGGTGTCTACTAGCTGTACTGTGGTTTAGTGTGGTGTCTACTAGCTGTACTGTGGTTTAGTGTGGTGTCTACTAGCTGTACTGTGGTTTAGTGTGGTGTCTACTAGCTGTACTGTGGTTTAGTGTGGTGTCTACTAGCTGTACTGGGGTTTAGTGTGGTGTCTACTAGCTGTACTGGGGTTTAGTGTGGTGTCTACTAGCTGTACTGTGGTTTAGTGTGGTGTCAACTAGCTGACTGTACTGTGGTTTAGTGTGGTGTCTACTTGCTGTACTGGGGTTTAGTGTGGTGTCTACTAGCTGTACTGTGGTTTAGTGTGGTGTCTACTAGCTGTACTGGGGTTTAGTGTGGTGTCTACTAGCTGTACTCTGGTTTAGTGTGGTGTCTACTAGCTGTACTCTGGTTTAGTGTGGTGTCTACTAGCTGTACTGGGTTTAGTGTGGTGTCTACTAGCTGTACTGTGGTTTAGTGTGGTGTCAACTAGCTGTACTGGGTTTAGTGTGGTGTCTACTAGCTGTACTGGGGTTTAGTGTGGTGTCTACTAGCTGTACTGTGGTTTAGTGTGGTGTCTACTAGCTGTACTGGGGTTTAGTGTGGTGTCTACTAGCTGACTGTACTGTGGTTTAGTGTGGTGTCTACTAGCTGTACTGTCCCAACACACTGGAAGCCCCCAGACTCTCTAGGTGTTGGAACCTCCAGTCTAGACTGTACTGGAGGCCAACAAGACATGGATCCATGACCTCATTACAGCACGTTCGTTGTAGTTTTTCCAACACACGTGATGTAACATTGCAGATCTGCTACCTGGTCTTGGTCTTCTCCACCTGGCCTCTCCCTCTCCTCTTCCTCCTCAACCTTCTCCTCTTCCTCTTCCTCCCCTACCTCTTCTTCTAACTTGTCCCTCTATCTCTTCCTTTTCATCTTCCGCCACTTCCTCCTCCTCTAAAGCTACCTCCTCTTCATCATCTCCTCTCCCTCCTCCTCCTCTGCTTCCTCCTTCCTCTTCCTCCTCCCATTCTTCCTCCTCCTCTTCCTCTCCTCTTCTTCGATGTTGAATGGTCCTAGACCCATTGGGTCATCGAGGTCCTGGCGGAGTTGGCTAAGAAATAAACACGTAATTCTGTAGATTCCTACAGACTAAATATGCACAAATATTTTTTGGACCTCAGCCTATTTAAAGGACATTTGGCTAACTGTATGGTGTATTATACAGCCAGGGCTTCAGTCTGTCAATTTGAAGCCACTTTGGGTCCCTATAGATTACTGGTGGTGCACACTTGGCCTTATTCTTCCCTCTTCTCTGTTCCTCTCTGCTCTGCTCTCCTCTCTGTTCCTCTCTGCTCTCCTCTCTGTTGCTCTCTGCTATCCTCTCTGTTCCTCTCTGCTCTCCTCTCTGTTCCTCTCTGCTCTCCTCTCTTCTCTCCTCTCTTCTCCTCTCTGCTCTGCTCTCCTCTCTGCTCCTCTCTGCTCTCCTCTCTGCTCTCCTCTCTGTTCCTCTCTGCTCTCCTCTCTGTTCCTCTCTGCTCTCCTCTCTGCTCTCCTCTCTGTTCCTCTCTGCTCTCTCTGTTCCTCTCTCCTCTCTGTTCCTCTCTGCTCTCCTCTCTGTTCCTCTCTGCTCTCCTCTCTGTTCCTCTCTGCTCTCCTCTCTTCTCTCCTCTCTTCTCCTCTCTGCTCTGCTCTCCTCTCTGCTCCTCTCTGCTCTCCTCTCTGCTCTCCTCTCTGTTCCTCTCTGCTCTCCTCTCTGTTCCTCTCTGCTCTCCTCTCTGTTCCTCTCTGCTCTCTCTGTTCCTCTCTCCTCTCTGTTCCTCTCTGCTCTCCTCTCTGTTCCTCTCTGCTCTCCTCTCTGCTCTCCTCTCCTGGCTCTCTACTCTCCTCTGTTCCATTCTGTCCCTCATGCATCCCTAACCCTGTCCCAGCATTCTAACTCTGTCTAGTAAAGTAAACCATGCACTAGTTATTAAAAACGATAGCTTAAGTTTTTTAAAGAGTTCGCTAACTAAAAAAGGTTTCATTTGAATTCAGGCTGATTTAACGTTAGCTAGCTACGTTAGCTGACACTCTTGTCCCTGTTCCCCTTTTGCTACAGTGGCTGGAAATATTTCAATAAACTCATCTGGAGAAAAAAATAAAAATACATGTAAATCGAAGATGTATCTGTCTTGCTTCCACTTGACACAGTTCCAAACTAACTAGCCTAACTAGCTAGAAATGACCAGGCCTACTGTACATCTCACTGTAGAAATGACCAGGCCTACTGTACATCTCACTGTAGAAATGACCAGGCCTACTGTACATATTACTGTAGAAATGACCAGGCCTACTGTACATCTCACTGTAGAAATGACCAGGCCTACTGTACATCTCACTGTAGAAATGACCAGGCCTACTGTACATCTCACTGTAGAAATGACCAGGCCTACTGTACATCTCACTGTAGAAATGACCAGGCCTACTGTACATCTCACTGTAGAAATGACCAGGCCTACTGTACATCTCACTGTAGAAATGACCAGGCCTACTGTACATCTCACTGTAGAAATGACCAGGCCTACTGTACATCTCACTGTAGAAATGACCAGGCCTACTGTACATCTCACTGTAGAAATGACCAGGCCTACTGTACATATTGCTGTAGAAATGACCAGGCCTACTGTACATCTCACATCTTACTGTAGAAATTATAAGGCCTACTGTACATCTCACTGTAGAAATGACCAGGCCTACTGTACATCTCACTGTAGAAATGACCAGGCCTACTGTACATCTCACTGTAGAAATGACCAGGCCTACTGTACATATTGCTGTAGAAATGACCAGGCCTACTGTACATCTCACTGTAGAAATGACCAGGCCTACTGTACATCTCACTGTAGAAATGACCAGGCCTACTGTACATATTACTGTAGAAATGACCAGGCCTACTGTACATCTCACTGTAGAAATGACCAGGCCAACTGTACATCTCACTAGAAATGACCAGGCCTACTGTACATATTACTGTAGAAATGACCAGGCCTACTGTACATCTCACTGTAGAAATGACCAGGCCTACTGTACATATTACTGTAGAAATGACCAGGCCTACTGTACATCTCACTGTAGAAATGACCAGGCCTACTGTACATCTCACTGTAGAAATGACCAGGCCTACTGTACATCTTACTGTAGAAATGACCAGGCCTACTGTACATATTACTGTAGAAATGACCAGGCCTACTGTACATCTCACTTTAGAAATGACCAGGCCTTCTGTACATATTGCTGTAGAAATGACCAGGCCTACTGTACATCTCACTGTAGAAATGACCAGGCCTACTGTACATCTCACTGTAGAAATGACCAGGCCTACTGTACATTTTGTATTCTGAACTGGAATAAACTGATTGAAGCAAGATGCTTTTTGAGACTAACACTCTCACACCGTTCTGGGTTGTTCATCTACAAAAGGGAAAAGGAAGTGCATGACCGAGAAAGCAGGAGATGTTCTGATCCAGTTTGGTACCACATACAGTGCCTTGCGAAAGTATTCGGCCCCCTTGAACTTTGCGACCTTTTGCCACATTTCAGGCTTCAAACATAAAGATATAAAACTGTATTTTTTTGTGAAGAATCAACAAGTGGGACACAATCATGAAGTGGAACGACATTTATTGGATATTTCAAACTTTTTTAACAAATCAAAAACTGAAAAATTGGGCATTCAAAATTATTGCTAAAAAAAAAAAGTTAAAAAAGTTTGAAATATCCAATAAATGTCATTCCACTTCATGATTGTGTCCCACTTGTTGTTGATTCTTCACAAAAAAATACAGTTTTATATCTTTATGTTTGAAGCCGGAAATGTAGCAAAAGGTCGCAAAGGTCAAGGGGGCCGAATACTTTCGCAAGGCACTGTACATATGCAAGACAGAAGTACAGAAACAGTGTCATTGCTGACCATGACCTCAGTGTTACACTGCCAAGATAAACTGTGCCCAGAATAGACATGCTTGTTGAAAACTTCAACCAGCCACACACACCTCTCATTAGGACTGTGTGTGTGTTTTCTGGGCTACATCTGTGTGATGTCATCAATCCGTTCATTCCAGTTAAGAATAAAAAATAAATAAATGCAACAGTTCCAACCGAGACTCTCTACCAACCTATACACACTCTCTACCAACCTATACAGCAGTGTAGCCTAGTGGTTAGAGCATTGGACTAGTACCCGAAAGGTTGCAAGTTCAAATCCCCGAGCTGACAAGGTACAAAATCTGTCGTTCTGCCCCTGAACAGGCAGTTAACCCACTGTTCCTAGGCCGTCATTGAAAATAAGAATTTGTTCTTAACTGACTTGCCTAGTAAAATAAAGGTAAAAGAAAGAAAACACACTCTCTACCAACCAATACACACTCTCTACCAACCTATACACACTCTCTACCAACCTATACACACTTTCTACCAACCTACACACCCTCTCTACCAACCTAGACACACTCTCTACCAACCTACACACACTCTCTACCAACCTAGACACCCTCTCTACCAACCTAGACACACTCTCTACCAACCTAGACACACTCTCTACCAACCTAGACACACTCTCTACCAACCTAGACACACTCTCTACCAACCTAGACACACTCTCTACCAACCTAGACACACTCTCTACCAACCTATACACACTCTCTACCAACCTATACACACTGATTTATTTGGTATACCTGGATGAACCAGGGTGGTATATTTCTACCTCTGAGGGAGAGGAAGGACCAGGGTGGTATATTTCTACCTCTGAGCGAGAGGAAGGACCAGGGTGGTATTCATTTGACACGAAACGGGAGAAAACTGGTTCCATACAGAGATCGACTATCTGAACTTGAGCCAATGAGTAACTCTGATTTCCATGAAAAGGTTTTGCTACGGTGTGCCCTAATGAAAACGACTCAGTGGATGGGTCTAGGAGGAACAGGGGCTGAGTGGGCGTCTCCTCTCTCTCTCTCTCTCGCTCGCCGTCATTCCTTTGAGGACATTCAGCCACTAGAACATTCTTTGAGATGTGTGTCATCAAGCTGAATTGGCAGACCCTCACTGCCTGTGTACTTTCCCAAAGACACTTTTTGGTACAGAGGTTAGGTTTATGAGCGGTTGTCCGCGGTAAACAAGACCCAAACCTCAGACTTAAGAGTTGAGTCAAAAGATGGAAGAACAAAATCAAACCCTTGTCTGTGTTCTGTCGCAAGACAAATGCCCGCTGTAAATAATGGACATTAAAGTTGTATTGTCTCAGTAACTCATGGACATTAAAGTTGTATTGTCTCAGTAATTAATGGACATTAAAGTTGTATTGTATTGTCTCTGTAACTAATTGACATTAAAGTTGTATTGTATTGTCTCTGTAACTAATTGACATTAAAGTTGTATTGGATTGTCTCTAACTAATGGACATTAAAGTTGTATTGTCTCAGTAACTCATGGACATTAAAGTTGTATTGTATTGTCTCTGTAACTAATTGACATTAAAGTTGTATTGTATTGTCTCTGTAACTAATTGACATTAAAGTTGTATTGGATTGTCTCTAACTAATGGACATTAAAGTTGTATTGTCTCAGTAACTCATGGACATTAAAGTTGTATTGTCTCTGTAACTAATTGACATTAAAGTTGCATTGTATTGTCTCTAACTAATGGACATTAAAGTTGTATTGGATTGTCTCTGTAACTAATTGACATTAAAGTTGTATTGGATTGTCTCTAACTAATGGACAATAAAGTTGTATTGTATTGTCTCTAACTAATGGACATTAAAGTTGTATTGTCTCTAACTAATGGACATTAAAGTTGTATTGGATTGTCTCAGTAACTAATGGACATTAAAGTTGTATTGTCTCTGTAACTAATGGACATTAAAGTTGTATTGTATTGTCTCTAACTAATGGACATTAAAGTTGTATTGGATTGTCTCTGTAACTAATGGACATTAAAGTTGTATTGTATTGTCTCTGTAACTAATTGACATTAAAGTTGTATTGTATTATCTCTAACTAATGGACATTAAAGTTGTATTGTCTCTGTAACTAATGGACATTAAAATTGTATTGTCTCTGTAACTAATGGACATTACAATTGTATTGTCTCTAACTAAAGGACATTAAAGGTGTATTGTCTCTAACTAATGGACATTAAAGTTGTATTGGATTGTCTCTGTAACTAATGGACATTAAAGGTGTATTGTCTCTAACTAATGGACATTAAAGTTGTATTGTATTGTCTCTGTAACTAATGGACATTAAAGTTGTATTGGATTGTCTCTAACTAATGGACATTAAAGTTGTATTGGATTGTCTCTAACTAATGGACATTAAAGTTGTATTGGATTGTCTCTAACTAATGGACATTAAAGTTGTATTGGATTGTCTCTGTAACTAATGGACATTAAAGTTGTATTGTATTGTCTCTGTAACTAATGGACATTAAAGTTGTATTGTATTGTCTCTGTAACAAATTGACATTAAAGTTGTATTGGATTGTCTCTGTAACTAATGGACATTAAAGTTGTATTGGATTGTCTCTAACTAATGGACATTAAATTGTATTGGATTGTCTCTGTAACTAATGGACATTAAAGGTGTATTGTCTCTAACTAATGGACATTAAAGTTGTATTGTCTCTAACTAATGGACATTAAAGTTGTATTGCTGTCTACTTGAATCTCTTGAAGTTGTCAGGATGAAGGGCAGATAGTGTTTTTCCTTCCAGATTCGAAGGCATTCCTGCGTTATGCTGCCGAACAACAGCTCTCTGTCATCACAGCATGGTCCTCCAGGCTCTGTTTTACCTTGAGCTCTTATTTAGTTCTTTATGGAAACGCAGAGGTTCGGGTGGACTTGGGGGTGTTAACATGGTAACTGAGGGGGGGTGTTAACATGGTAACTGAGGGGGGGGGTGTTAACATGGTAACTGAGGGGGGGGGGGTGTTAACATGGTAACTGAGAGGAGGTGTTAACATGGTAACTGAGGGGGTGTTAACATGGTAACTGAGGGGGGGGGTGTTAACATGGTAACTGAGGGGGGTGTTAACATGGTAACTGACAGGGAGGTGTTAACATGGTAACTGAGAGGGGGGTGTTAACATGGTAACTGAGAGGAGGGGGGGTGTTAACATGGTAACTGAGACGGGGGGAGGTGTTAACATGGTAACTGAGAGGGAGGTGTTAACATGGTAACTGAGAGGGAGGTGTTAACATGGTAACTGAGAGGGAGGTGTTAACATGGTAACTGAGAGGGGGAGGTGTTAACATGGTAACTGAGAGGGGGTGTTAACATGGTAACTGAGAGGGAGGTGTTAACATGGTAACTGAGAGGGGGGGTGTTAACATGGTAACTGAGAGGGGGTGTTAACATGGTAACTGAGAGGGGGAGGTGTTAACATGGTAACTGAGAGGGGGTGTTAACATGGTAACTGAGAGGGGAGGTGTTAACATGGTAACTGAGAGGGGGGAGGTGTTAACATGGTAACTGAGAGGGAGGTGTTAACATGGTAACTGAGAGGGAGGTGTTAACATGGTAACTGAGAGGGAGGTGTTAACATGGTAACTGAGAGGGAGGTGTTAACATGGTAACTGAGAGGGGGAGGTGTTAACATGGTAACTGAGAGGGGGAGGTGTTAACATGGTAACTGAGAGGGGGTGTTAACATGGTAACTGAGAGGGGGGTGTTAACATGGTAACTGAGAGGGGTGTTAACATGGTAACTGAGAGGGGGAGGTGTTAACATGGTAACTGAGAGGGGGTGTTAACATGGTAACTGACAGGGGGGGGTGTTAACATGGTAACTGAGAGGGGGTGTTAACATGGTAACTGAGATTGGGGAGGTGTTAACATGGTAACTGAGAGGGGGAGGTGTTAACATGGTAACTGAGAGGGGGAGGTGTTAACATGGTAACTGAGAGGGGGAGGTGTTAACATGGTAACTGAGATGGGGTGTTAACATGGTAACTGAGAGGGGGGTGTTAACATGGTAACTGAGAGGAGGTGTTAACATGGTAACTGAGAGGGAGGAGGTGTTAACATGGTAACTGAGAGGGAGGTGTTAACATGGTAACTGAGAGGGAGGTGTTAACATGGTAACTGAGAGGGAGGTGTTAACATGGTAACTGAGAGGGAGGTGTTAACATGGTAACTGAGAGGGAGGTGTTAACATGGTAACTGAGAGGGAGGTGTTAACATGGTAACTGAGAGGGGGTGTTAACATGGTAACTGGGGGGAGGTGTTAACATGGTAACTGAGAGGGAGGTGTTAACATGTTAACATGGTAACTGAGAGGGAGGGAGGTGTTAACATGGTAACTGAGAGGGAGGTGTTAACATGGTAACTGAGAGGAGGTGTTAACATGGTAACTGAGAGGGGGAGGTGTTAACATGGTAACTGAGAGGGAGGTGTTAACATGGTAACTGAGAGGGGGTGTTAACATGGTAACTGAGAGGGGGGTGTTAACATGGTAACTGGAGGGAGGTGTTAACATGGTAACTGAGGGGGAGGTGTTAACATGGTAACTGAGAGGGGGGGAGGTGTTAACATGGTAACTGAGGGGGTGTTAACATGGTAACTGAGAGGGGGGTGTTAACATGGTAACTGAGAGGGAGGTGTTAACATGGTAACTGAGAGGGGAGGTGTTAACATGGTAACTGAGAGGTGTTAACATGGTAACTGAGAGGGGGAGGTGTTAACATGGTAACTGAGAGGAGGTGTTAACATGGTAACTGAGAGGGGGAGGTGTTAACATGGTAACTGAGAGGGGAGGTGTTAACATGGTAACTGAGAGGGGAGGTGTTAACATGGTAACTGAGAGGGAGGTGTTAACATGGTAACTGAGAGGGGGAGTGTTAACATGGTAACTGAGAGGGGGAGGTGTTAACATGGTAACTGAGAGGGGGAGGTGTTAACATGGTAACTGAGAGGAGGTGTTAACATGGTAACTGAGAGGGGGAGGTGTTAACATGGTAACTGAGAGGGGGAGGTGTTAACATGGTAACTGAGAGGGAGGTGTTAACATGGTAACTGAGGGGGAGGTGTTAACATGGTAACTGAGAGGGGAGGTGTTAACATGGTAACTGAGAGGGAGGTGTTAACATGGTAACTGAGGGGGAGGTGTTAACATGGTAACTGAGAGGGGGGGTGTTAACATGGTAACTGAGAGGGGGAGGTGTTAACATGGTAACTGAGAGGGGGGGAGGTGTTAACATGGTAACTGAGAGGGAGGTGTTAACATGGTAACTGAGAGGGAGGTGTTAACATGGTAACTGAGAGGGGAGGTGTTAACATGGTAACTGAGAGGGAGGTGTTAACATGGTAACTGAGAGGGGGTGTTAACATGGTAACTGAGAGGGGGAGGTGTTAACATGGTAACTGAGAGGGTTAACATGGTAACTGAGGGAGGTGTTAACATGGTAACTGAGAGGGAGGTGTTAACATGGTAACTGAGAGAGGTGTTAACATGGTAACTGAGAGGGGGTGTTAACATGGTAACTGAGAGGGGGGGGGTGTTAACATGGTAACTGAGAGGGGGGTAGGTGTTAACATGGTAACTGAGTGTTTGTGTATATAGAGGTGGTCTATGATCTTCCTTTCCCAGTCCACAATGCTCCTCTCCCAGTCCACAATGCTCCTCTCCCAGTCCACAATGCTCCCCTCCCTGTCCACAATGCTCCTCTCCCAGTCCACAATGCTCCTCTCCCAGTCCACGATGCTCCTCTCCCAGTCCACAATGCTCCTCTCCCAGTCCACAATGCTCCTCTCCCAGTCCACGATGCTCCTCTGCCAGTCCACAAAGCTCTTCTCCCAGTCCACGATGCTCTTCTCCCAGTCCACAATGCTCCTCTCCCAGTCCACAATGCCCCTCTCTATCAGTCCACGATGCTCCTCTGCCAGTCCACAATGCTCCTCTCCCAGTCCACGATGCTCCTCTCTCAGTCCACGATGCTCCTCTGCCAGTCCACGATGCTCCTCTGCCAGTCCACGATGCTCTTCTCCCAGTCCACGATGCTCCTCTGCCAGTCCACGATGCTCTTCTCCCAGTCCACGATGCTCCTCTGCCAGTCCACGATGCTCTTCTCCCAGTCCACGTGACCTGAGATGCAGCTCGTCCCTGTGTGCTAAGGAATAAACAGATCCTCGTCTCCAGTTAGGCCTGTGTGTGTCAGTGTGCCCTGAGCCGGTGTTGATTGGCTGACAGGCGTTGGTTTTAGCTTGGCCTCACTCTGCTCTGCTCTACTGCTCTCAACGTGTCATCGCTCGGGAGGAGTCCCCTCCACCTCCCCCTCAACCTCCCCCTCCACCTCAACCTCCCCCTCACACTCCCATGTTGTGTCTGCCAAGCCACAGATCAGAGTTAACCTTTCAACTGCCGCTCCGCAGACTGCTACACACACACACACACACACACACACACACACACACACACACACACACACACACACACACACACACACACACACACACACACACACACACACAGCCATGTGAGTGAGCGCCTCTATAAGCAGCCTCACTCAACCATCCGTCTACTTTGAATGTGGTCTGTCTGTCAGCCTCGCTAGTTGCCTGTCTGTCTGCCTCACTAGTTGTCTGTCTGTCAGCCTCGCTAGTTGTCTGTCTGTCAGCCTCGCTAGTTGTCTGTCTGTCTGCCTCACTAGTTGTCTGTCTGTCTGCCTCACTAGTTGTCTGTCTGTCTGCCTCACAAGTTGACTGCCTGCCTCACTAGTTGTCTGTCTGTCAGCCTCACTAGTTGTCTGTCTGTCAGCCTCACTAGTTGTCTGTCTGTCAGCCTCACTAGTTGTCTGTCTGTCAGCCTCACTAGTTGTCTGTCTGTCAGCCTCACTAGTTGTCTGTCTGTCAGCCTCACTAGTTGTCTGTCTGTCAGCCTCACTAGTTGTCTGTCTGTCAGCCTCACTAGTTGTCTGTCTGTCAGCCTCACTAGTTGTCTGTCTGTCAGCCTCACTAGTTGTCTGTCTGTCAGCCTCACTAGTTGTCTGTCAGCCTCACTAGTTGTCTGTCTGTCAGCCTCACTAGTTGTCTGTCTGTCAGCCTCACTAGTTGTCTGTCTGTCAGCCTCACTAGTTGTCTGTCTGTCTGCCTCACAAGTTGACTGTCTGCCTGCCTCACTAGTTGTCTGTCTGTCAGCCTCACTAGTTGTCTGTCTGTCAGCCTCACTAGTTGTCTGTCTGCCTCACTTGTTGTCTGTCAGCCTCACGAGTTGTCTGTCTGTCTGCCTCACTCGTTGTCTATCTGTCAGCCTCACTAGTTGTCTGTCTGTCTGCCTCACTAGTTGTCTGTCTGCCTCACTAGTTGTCTGTCTGCCTCACTAGTTGTTTGAATTGCAAACTCGTTTTCGGCCTGCTGTCCATTGACATGTAGAAGCAAACGGTCACTGACTATAGTGTTTTCTGTAGAAACGGTCACTGACTATAGTGTTGATAGTTTCTATAGAAACGGTCACTGACTAGTGTTGATAGTTTCTATAGAAACGGTCACTGACTAGTGTTGATAGTTTCTGTAGAAACGGTCACTGACTATAGTGTTGATAGTTTCTATAGAAACGGTCACTGACTATAGTGTTGATAGTTTCTATAGAAACGGTCACTGACTATAGTGTTGATAGTTTCTATAGAAACGGTCACTGACTATAGTGTTGTTTTCTATAGGCGGTTTCTGTTTACCTTTGTTTCTGTTTAATGACACTGCTGATTGGCTCATAGTTTCTTGCCACACAGTGATTACTGTAATAAAGGTCATTAGGAACCTGATCAAACCAGTGTAACGTTATGCCCTGTGCTTTCTAGAGTAATAAAGGTCATTAGGAAAATCACGGCTCACCTTCTTAGTTTGGGTACTGCAGTTCAGACAATGGTTTTCCTGCACAAGACGAGATCTCATGCCCCGCAGTGGCTGTGGGAGTTCTACTGAATGTGTTTAACACGTTCAGCTGTGAAAGGAGCGCGTGAGGAAAGAGGAGCGCGAGGGGAAAGAGGAGCGCGAGGGAAAGAGGAGCGCGTGAGGGAAGAGGAGCGCACGAGGAAAGAGAGGAGCGTGAGGAAGAAGGCCCCGCGTGAGGAAAGAAGGAGCGCACTGAGGAAAAGAGGACGCGAGAGGAAAGAAGGAGCGCGCGAGAAAAGAGGCGAGGAAAGGAGCGCACGAGAAAAGAGGAGCGCACGAGAGAAAGAGGAGCGCGAGAAGAAAGAAGCGCCGCGAGGAAAGAGGAGCGCACGAGGAAAGAGGAGCGCGAGGGAAAGGAGCGCGCGAGGGAAAGAGGGAGCGCACGAGAGAAAGAGGAGCGCACGAGGAAAAGAGGAGCGCGCGAGAGAAAGAAGGCGCACGAGAGAAAGAAGGAAGCGCGAGAGAAAAGGAGCGCACGAGAGAAAAAGGAAGCGCCGCGAGAAGAAAAGAAGGAGCGCGCGAGAAAAAGAGGAAGCGCGCGAGGAAAAAGAGGAGCGCGAGAGGAAAAGAAGGCGCCGCGAGGAAAAGAAGCGCCACGAGAAAAGAGGAGCGCCACGAGAAAAAGGGAGCGCCGCGAGAGAAAGAGGAGCGCCACGAGGAAAAAGAAAGGCCACGAGGAACAGAGGAGCGAGAGAAAGAGGAGCGCAGCGAGGAAAGAAGGCCTTGAGAGCGAAGGCGCCACCCGAGGAAAAGAGAAGGAAGCGCCGCGAGGAAAAGAGGCGCGCGAGAAAAAGAGGAGCGCACGAGAAGAAAAGAAGGAGCGCACGAGAGAAAGAGGAGCGCGCGACGAAGAAAGAAGAGGGAGCGCGCGAGAGAAGAGGAGCGCACGAGAAAGAAGAGGAGCGCACCCGAGAAAAAGGGCGCACGAGGAAAGAGGAGCGCACGAGAGAAAGAGGCGCGCGCGAGAGAAAGAAGGCGCGCGAGAAAGAAAAGGGAAAGCGCGCGCGAGAGAAAGAGAGGAGGCGCCGCGAGAAGAGAAGGAAGCGCGCACGAGAGAAAAGAGGAGCGCAAGCGAGCGAGAAAGAAGAGGGCGCACGAGAGAAAGAGGAGCGCACGAGAGAAAGAA
>NW_027006692.1:47842-80342 GCF_036934945.1 Oncorhynchus masou masou
CTCTCGTGCGCTCCTCTTTCTCTCGTGCGCTCCTCTTCTTCTCGTGCGCTCCTCTTTCTCTCGTGCGCTCCTCTTTCTCTCGTGCGCTCCTCTTTCTCTCGTGCGCTCCTCTTTCTCTCGCGCGCTCCTCTTTCTCTCGCGCGCTCCTCTTTCTCTCGCGCGCTCCTCTTTCCCTCGCGCGCTCCTCTTTCTCTCGCGCGCTCCTCTTTCTCTCGCGCGCTCCTCTGTTCCTCGTGCGCTCCTCTTTCTCTCGCGCGCTCCTCTTTCTCTCGCGCTCCTCCTTTTCTCTCGCGCGCTCCTCTGTTCCTCGTGCGCTCCTCTTTTCCTCGTGCGCTCCTCTTTCTCTCGCGCGCTCCTCTGTTCCTCGTGCGCTCCTCTTTCCTCGTGCGCTCCTCTGTTCCTCGCGCGCTCCTCTTTCTCTCGCGCGCTCCTCTTTTCCTCGCGCTTGCCTCTTTCTCTCGCGCGCTCCTCTTTTCCTCGTGCGCTCCTCTTTTCCTCGCGCGCTCCTCTTTCTCTCGCGCGCTCCTCTTTCCCTCGCGCGCTCCTCTTTCTCTCGCGCGCTCCTCTTTCCCTCGCGCGCTCCTCTGTTCCTCGCGCGCTCCTCTTTCTCTCGCGCGCTCCTCTTTCTCTCGCGCGCTCCTCTTTCTCTCGCGCGCTCCTCTTTCTCTCGCGCGCTCCTCTTTCCCTCGCGCGCTCCTCTTTTCCTCGCGCGCTCCTCTTTCCCTCGCGCGCTCCTCTTTCTCTCGCGCGCTCCTCTTTCCCTCGCGCGCTCCTCTTTCCCTCGCGCGCTCCTCTTTCCCCTCGCGCCCCTCTTTCCCTCGCGCGCTCCTCTTTCTCTCGCGCGCTCCTCTTTCCCTCGCGCGCGCTCCTCTTTCCTCGCGCGCTCCTCTTTCCCTCGCGCGCTCCTCTTTTCCTCGCGCGCTCCTCTTTCTCTCGCGCGCTCCTCTTTTCCTCGCGCGCTCCTCTTTCTCTCGCGCGCTCCTCTTCCCTCGCGCGCTCCTCTTTTCCTCGTGCGCTCCTCTTTCTCTCGCGCGCTCCTCTTTCCCTCGCGCGCTCCTCTTTTTCTCTCGCGCGCTCCTCTTTCTCTCGCGCGCTCCTCTTTCCCTCGCGCGCTCCTCTTTCCCTCGCGCGCTCCTCTTTCCCTCGCGCGCTCCTCTTTCTCTCGCGCGCTCCTCTGTTCCTCGCGCTCCTCTTTTCCTCGTGCGCTCCTCTTTCTCTCGTGCGCTCCTCTTTCTCTCGTGCGCTCCTCTGTTCCTCGTGCGCTCCTCTTTCTCTCGTGCGCTCCTCTTTCCTCGTGCGCTCCTCTTTCTCTCGTCGCTCCTCTTTCTCTCGTGCGCTCCTCTTTCTCTCGTGCGCTCCTCTTTCTCTCGTGCGCTCCTCTTTACCTCGTGCGCTCCTCTTTCCCTCGTGCGCTCCTCTTTCTCTCGTGCGCTCCTCTTTCTCTCGTGCGCTCCTCTGTCCCTCGTGCGCTCCTCTTTCTCTCGTGCGCTCCTCTTTTCCTCGTGCGCTCCTCTTTCTCTCGTGCGCTCCTCTTTCTCTCGTGCGCTCCTCTTTTCCTCGTGCGCTCCTCTTTCCCTCGTGCGCTCCTCTTTCCTCGTGCGCCCCTCTTTCCCTCGTGGCTCCTCTTTCCCTCGTGCGCTCCTCTTTCTCTCGTGGCGCTCCTCTTTCTCTCGTGCGCTCCTCTTCTTCTCGTGGCTCCTTTCTCTCGTGCGCTCCTCTTCTTCTCGTGCGCTCCTTTCTCTCGTGCGCTCCTCTTTTTCCTCGTGCGCTCCTCTTTCTCTCGTGCGCTCCTCTTTCTCTCGTGCGCTCCTCTTTCTCTCGTGCGCTCCTCTTTCTCTCGTGCGCTCCTCTTCTTCTCGTGCGCTCCTTTCTCTCGTGCGCTCCTCTTCTTCTCGTGCGCTACTTTCTCTCGTGCGCTCCTCTTCTTCTCGTGCGCTCCTTTCTCTCGTGCGCTCCTCTTTTCCTCGTGCGCTCCTCTTTCTCTCGTGCGCTCCCTCTTTCCCTCGTGCGCTCCTCTTTCCTCGTGTGCGCTCCTCTTTCCTCGTGCGCTCCTCTTTCCCTCACGCGCTCCTCTTTCCCTCGTGCGCTCCTCTTTCTCTCGTGCGCTCCTCTGTTCCTCGTGCGCTCCTCTTTCCTCGTGCGCTCCTCTTTTCCTCGCGCGCTCCTCTTTCTCTCGCGCGCTCCTCTGTTCCTCGTGCGCTCCTCTTTCTCTCGTGCGCTCCTCTTTCCCTCGTGCGCTCCTCTTTCCCTCGTGCGCTCCTCTTTCCCTCGTGCGCTCCTCTTTCCCTCACGCGCTCCTCTTTCCCTCGTGCGCTCCTCTTTCTCTCACGCGCTCCTCTTTCCCTCGTGCGCTCCTCTTTCCCTCGTGCGCTCCTCTTTCCCTCACGCGCTCCTCTTTCCCTCGCGCGCTCCTCTTCCTCTCGTGCGCTCCTCTTTCCCTCGTGCGCTCCTCTTTCCCTCGTGCGCTCCTCTTTCCCTCGTGCGCTCCTCTTTCCCTCACGCGCTCCTCCTTTCACAGCTGAACGTGTTAAACACATTCAGTAGAACTCCCACAGCCACTGCGGGGCATGAGATCTCGTCTTGTGCAGGAAAACCATTGTCTGAACTGCAGTACCCAAACTAAGAAGGTGAGCCGTGATTTCGTCTTCCTCTAGCAAGCACAGGGCATAACGTTACACTGGTTTGATCAGGTTCCTAATGACCTTTATTACAGTAATCACTGTGTGGCAAGAAACGACTGAGCCAATCAGCAGTGTCATTAAACAGAAACAAAGGTAAACAGAAAACGCCTTGCAAAACAACACTATAGTCAGTGACCGTTTCTATAGAAACTATCAACACTATAGTCAGTGACCGTTTCTATAGAAACTATCAACACTATAGTCAGTGACCGTTTCTATAGAAACTATCAACACTATAGTCAGTGACCGTTTCTACAGAAACTATCAACACTAAGGTCAGTGACCGTTTCTATAGAAACTATCAACACTATAGTCAGTGACCGTTTCTATAGAAACTATCAACACTATAGTCAGTGACCGTTTCTATAGAAACTATCAACACTATAGTCAGTGACCGTTTCTACAGAAAACACTATAGTCAGTGACCGTTTGCTTCTACATGTCAATGGACAGCAGGCCGAAAACGAGTTTGCAATTCAAACAACTAGTGAGGTAGACAGACAACTAGTGAGGCAGACAGACAACTAGTGAGGCAGACAGACAGACAACTAGTGAGGCTGACAGATAGACAACGAGTGAGGCAGACAGACAGACAACTCGTGAGGCTGACAGACAACAAGTGAGGCAGACAGACAACTAGTGAGGCAGACAGACAACTAGTGAGACTGACAGACAACTAGTGAGGCTGACAGACAGACAACTAGTGAGGCTGACAGACAGACAACTAGTGAGGCTGACAGACAACTAGTGAGGCAGACAGACAACTAGTGAGGCAGACAGACAGGCAACTAGCGAGGCTGACAGACAGACCACATTCAAAGTAGACGGATGGTTGAGTGAGGCTGCTTATAGAGGCGCTCACTCACATGGCTGTGTGTGTGTGTGTGTGTGTGTGTGTGTGTGTGTGTGTGTGTGTGTGTGTGTGTGTGTGTGTGTGTGTGTGTGTGTGTAGCAGTCTGCGGAGCAGCAGTTGAAAGGTTAACTCTGATCTGTGGCTTGGCAGACACAACATGGGAGGGTGAGGGGGAGGTTGAGGGGGAGGTGGAGGGGGAGGTGGAGGGGACTCCTCCCGAGCGATGACACGTTGAGAGCAGTAGAGCAGAGCAGAGTGAGGCCAAGCTAAAACCAACGCCTGTCAGCCAATCAACACCGGCTCAGGGCACACTGACACACACAGGCCTAACTGGAGACGAGGATGTGTTTATTCCTTAGCACACAGGGACGAGCTGCATCTCAGGTCACGTGGACTGGGAGAAGAGCATCGTGGACTGGCAGAGGAGCATCGTGGACTGGGAGAGGAGCATTGTGGACTGGCAGAGGAGCATCGTGGACTGGGAGAAGAGCATCGTGGACTGGCAGAGGAGCATCGTGGACTGGGAGAAGAGCATTGTGGACTGGCAGAGGAGCATCGTGGACTGGGAAAGGAGCATAGTGGACTGGGAGAGGAGCATCGTGGACTGGGAGAGGAGCATCGTGGACTGTGAGAGGAGCATTGTGGACTGGCAGAGGAGCATCGTGGACTGGCAGAGGAGCATCGTGGACTGGGAGAGGAGCATTGTGGACTGGGAGAGGGAGCATTGTGGACTGGGAGAGGAGCATCGTGGACTGTGAGAGGAGCATTGTGGACTGGCAGAGGAGCATTGTGGACAGGGAGAGGAGCATTGTGGACTGGGAGAGGGGCATTGTGGACTGGGAGAGGAGCATTGTGGACTGGGAAAGGAAGACCATGACCACCTCTAACACTCAGTTACCATGTTAACACCTCCCCCCTCTC
The DNA here is from genome assembly GCF_036934945.1 of Oncorhynchus masou masou. Classification (NCBI taxonomy): domain Eukaryota; kingdom Metazoa; phylum Chordata; class Actinopteri; order Salmoniformes; family Salmonidae; genus Oncorhynchus; species Oncorhynchus masou. Next base: position 52,298 of record NW_027006692.1, read on the forward strand.
AGTTACCATGTTAACACCTCCCTCCCTCTCAGTTACCATGTTAACACCTCCCTCTCAGTTACCATGTTAACACCTCCCCCCTCTCAGTTACCATGTTAACACCTCCTCTCAGTTACCATGTTAACACCCCCCCTCTCAGTTACCATGTTAACACCCCCTCTCAGTTACCATGTTAACACCTCCCCCTCTCAGTTACCATGTTAACACCCCCTCTCAGTTACCATGTTAACACCTCCCCCCTCTCAGTTACCATGTTAACACCTCCCTCTCAGTTACCATGTTAACACCTCCTCTCAGTTACCATGTTAACACCTCCTCCCTCTCAGTTACCATGTTAACACCCCCCTCTCAGTTACCATGTTAACACCTCCCCCTCTCGGTTACCATGTTAACACCCCCTCTCAGTTACCATGTTAACACCCCCTCTCAGTTACCATGTTAACACCTCCCTCTTAGTTACCATGTTAACACCCCCTCTCAGTTACCATGTTAACACCTCCCCCTCTCAGTTACCATGTTAACACCTCCCTCTCAGTTACCATGTTAACACCTCCTCCCTCTCAGTTACCATGTTAACACCTCCCCCCTCTCAGTTACCATGTTAACACCCCCTCTCAGTTACCATGTTAACACCTCCCCCTCTCAGTTACCATGTTAACACCTCCCTCTCAGTTACCATGTTAACACCTCCCCCCCTCTCAGTTACCATGTTAACACCTCCCTCTCAGTTACCATGTTAACACCTCCCCCTCTCAGTTACCATGTTAACACCCCCTCTCAGTTACCATGTTAACACCTCCCCCTCTCAGTTACCATGTTAACACCTCCCCCTCTCAGTTACCATGTTAACACCCCCCTCTCAGTTACCATGTTAACACCCCCTCTCAGTTACCATGTTAACACCTCCCTCTCAGTTACCATGTTAACACCTCCCCCCTCTCAGTTACCATGTTAACACCCCCTCTCAGTTACCATGTTAACACCTCCCCCCTCTCAGTTACCATGTTAACACCTCCCTCTCAGTTACCATGTTAACACCTCCCTCTCAGTTACCATGTTAACACCCCCCTCTCAGTTACCATGTTAACACCTCCTCTCAGTTACCATGTTAACACCTCCCCCTCTCAGTTACCATGTTAACACCTCCCCCTCTCAGTTACCATGTTAACACCTCCCTCCCTCTCAGTTACCATGTTAACACCTCCCCCTCTCAGTTACCATGTTAACACCCCCTCTCAGTTACCATGTTAACACCTCCCTCTCAGTTACCATGTTAACACCTCCCTCTCAGTTACCATGTTAACACCCCCTCTCAGTTACCATGTTAACACCTTCCCCCCTCTCAGTTACCATGTTAACACCTCCCCCTCTCAGTTACCATGTTAACACCTCCCTCTCAGTTACCATGTTAACACCCCCTCTCAGTTACCATGTTAACACCTCCCCCCTCTCAGTTACCATGTTAACACCTCCCTCTCAGTTACCATGTTAACACCTCCCCCTCTCAGTTACCATGTTAACACCTCCCCCTCTCAGTTACCATGTTAACACCTCCCTCCCTCTCAGTTACCATGTTAACACCTCCCCCTCTCAGTTACCATGTTAACACCCCCTCTCAGTTACCATGTTAACACCTCCCTCTCAGTTACCATGTTAACACCCCCTCTCAGTTACCATGTTAACACCTCCCTCTCAGTTACCATGTTAACACCTCCCCCTCTCAGTTACCATGTTAACACCTTCCCCCTCTCAGTTACCATGTTAACACCTGCCTCTCAGTTACCATGTTAACACCTCCCTCTCAGTTACCATATTAACACCTCCCCCCTCTCAGTTACCATGTTAACACCCCCTCTCAGTTACCATGTTAACACCCCCTCTCAGTTACCATGTTAACACCTCCCCCTCTCAGTTACCATGTTAACACCTCCCTCTCAGTTACCATGTTAACACCCCCCTCTCAGTTACCATGTTAACACCCCCCTCTCAGTTACCATGTTAACACCCCCCCTCTCAGTTACCATGTTAACACCCCCCTCTCAGTTACCATGTTAACACCTCCCCCTCTCAGTTACCATGTTAACACCCCCTCTCAGTTACCATGTTAACACCCCCTCTCAGTTACCATGTTAACACCTCCCTCCCTATCAGTTACCATGTTAACACCCCCTCTCAGTTACCATGTTAACACCTCCCTCTCAGTTACCATGTTAACACCTCCCTCTCAGTTACCATGTTAACACCTCCCTCTCAGTTACCATGTTAACACCTCCCCCTCTCAGTTACCATGTTAACACCTCCCTCTCAGTTACCATGTTAACACCCCCTCTCAGTTACCATGTTAACACCCCCCTCTCAGTTACCATGTTAACACCTCCCCCTCTCAGTTACCATGTTAACACCTCCCCCTCTCAGTTACCATGTTAACACCTCCCCCCTCTCAGTTACCATGTTAACACCTCCCCCTCTCAGTTACCATGTTAACACCTCCCCCTCTCAGTTACCATGTTAACACCTCCCCCCTCTCAGTTACCATGTTAACACCCCCTCTCAGTTACCATGTTAACACCCCCTCTCAGTTACCATGTTAACACCTCCCTCCCTCTCAGTTACCATGTTAACACCTCCCCCCTCTCAGTTACCATGTTAACACCCCCTCTCAGTTACCATGTTAACACCTCCCTCTCAGTTACCATGTTAACACCCCCCTCTCAGTTACCATGTTAACACCTCCCTCTCAGTTACCATGTTAACACCTCCCCCTCTCAGTTACCATGTTAACACCTCCCTCTCAGTTACCATGTTAACACCTCCCCCTCTCAGTTACCATGTTAACACCTCCCCTCTCAGTTACCATGTTAACACCTCCTCTCAGTTACCATGTTAACACCTCCCTCTCAGTTACCATGTTAACACCCCCCTCTCAGTTACCATGTTAACACCTCCCCCTCTCAGTTACCATGTTAACACCTCCCTCTCAGTTACCATGTTAACACCCCCCTCTCAGTTACCATGTTAACACCTCCCTCTCAGTTACCATGTTAACACCTCCCTCTCAGTTACCATGTTAACACCCCCTCTCAGTTACCATGTTAACACCTCCCTCTCAGTTACCATGTTAACACCTCCCCCTCTCAGTTACCATGTTAACACCTCCCCCCTCTCAGTTACCATGTTAACACCTCCCTCTCAGTTACCATGTTAACACCTCCCTCTCAGTTACCATGTTAACACCTCCCTCTCAGTTACCATGTTAACACCACCCTCTCAGTTACCATGTTAACACCCCCCCCCTCTCAGTTACCATGTTAACACCTCCTCTCAGTTACCATGTTAACACCTCCCTCTCAGTTACCATGTTAACACCCCCTCTCAGTTACCATGTTAACACCTCCCCCTCTCTGTTACCATGTTAACACCCCCCCTCTCAGTTACCATGTTAACACCTCCCCCTCTCAGTTACCATGTTAACACCTCCCTCTCAGTTACCATGTTAACACCTCCCCCCGTCTCAGTTACCATGTTAACACCTCCCCCTCTCAGTTACCATGTTAACACCTCCCCCCTCTCAGTTACCATGTTAACACCTCCCCCTCTCAGTTACCATGTTAACACCTCCCCCTCTCAGTTACCATGTTAACACCTCCCCCTCTCAGTTACCATGTTAACACCTCCCCCTCTCAGTTACCATGTTAACACCTCCCACTCAGTTACCATGTTAACACCTCCCCCTCTCAGTTACCATGTTAACACCTCCCCCTCTCAGTTACCATGTTAACACCTCCCCCTCTCAGTTACCATGTTAACACCTCCCTCTCAGTTACCATGTTAACACCTCCCTCTCAGTTACCATGTTAACACCTCCCCCTCTCAGTTACCATGTTAACACCTCCCCCCCTCTCAGTTACCATGTTAACACCTCCCCCTCTCAGTTACCATGTTAACACCTCCCCCCCTCTCAGTTACCATGTTAACACCTCCCCCCTCTCAGTTACCATGTTAACACCTCCCCCTCTCAGTTACCATGTTAACACCTCCCACTCAGTTACCATGTTAACACCTCCCCCTCTCAGTTACCATGTTAACACCTCCCCCTCTCAGTTACCATGTTAACACCTCCCCCTCTCAGTTACCATGTTAACACCTCCCTCTCAGTTACCATGTTAACACCTCCCTCTCAGTTACCATGTTAACACCCCCCCCTCTCAGTTACCATGTTAACACCTCCCCTCCCTCTCAGTTACCATGTTAACACCTCCCCCTCTCAGTTACCATGTTAACACCTCCCCCTCTCAGTTACCATGTTAACACCTCCCCCTCTCAGTTACCATGTTAACACCCCCCCTCTCAGTTACCATGTTAACACCCCCCCTCTCAGTTACCATGTTAACACCTCCCTCTCAGTTACCATGTTAACACCCCCTCTCAGTTACCATGTTAACACCTCCCTCTCAGTTACCATGTTAACACCCCCTCTCAGTTACCATGTTAACACCTCCCCCCTCTCAGTTACCATGTTAACACCTCCCTCTCAGTTACCATGTTAACACCTCCCTCTCAGTTACCATGTTAACACCTCCCTCTCAGTTATCATGTTAACACCTCCCCCTCTCAGTTACCATGTTAACACCTCCCTCTCAGTTACCATGTTAACACCTCCCTCTCAGTTACCATGTTAACACCCCCTCTCAGTTACCATGTTAACACCTTCCCCCTCTCAGTTACCATGTTAACACCTCCCTCTCAGTTACCATGTTAACACCTCCCTCTCAGTTACCATGTTAACACCCCCTCTCAGTTACCATGTTAACACCCCCTCTCAGTTACCATGTTAACACCTCCCCCCCTCTCAGTTACCATGTTAACACCTCCCCCTCTCAGTTACCATGTTAACACCTCCCCCTCTCAGTTACCATGTTAACACCCCCTCTCAGTTACCATGTTAACACCTCCCCCTCTCAGTTACCATGTTAACACCTCCCCCTCTCAGTTACCATGTTAACACCTCCCCCTCTCAGTTACCATGTTAACACCTCCCCCTCTCAGTTACCATGTTAACACCTCCCTCTCAGTTACCATGTTAACACCCCTCTCAGTTACCATGTTAACACCTCCCCCTCTCAGTTACCATGTTAACACCTCCCCCTCTCAGTTACCATGTTAACACCTCCCCCTCTCAGTTACCATGTTAACACCTCCCCCTCTCAGTTACCATGTTAACACCCCCTCCCTCTCAGTTACCATGTTAACACCTCCCCCTCTCAGTTACCATGTTAACACCCCCCCCTCAGTTACCATGTTAACACCCCCTCTCAGTTACCATGTTAACACCTCCCCCTCTCAGTTACCATGTTAACACCCCCTCTCAGTTACCATGTTAACACCTCCCCCCTCTCAGTTACCATGTTAACAACCCCCTCTCAGTTACCATGTTAACACCTCCCCCTCTCAGTTACCATGTTAACACCTCCCTCTCAGTTACCATGTTAACACCCCCACCCCCTCAGTTACCATGTTAACACCCCCAAGTCCACCCTAACCTCTGCGTTTCCATAAAGAACTAAATAAGAGCTCAAGGTAAAACAGAGCCTGGAGGACCATGCTGTGATGACAGAGAGCTGTTGTTCGGCAGCATAACGCAGGAATGCCTTCGAATCTGGAAGGAAAAACACTATCTGCCCTTCATCCTGACAACTTCAAGAGATTCAAGTAGACAGCAATACAACTTTAATGTCCATTAGTTAGAGACAATACAACTTTAATGTCCATTAGTTAGAGACAATACAATACAACTTTAATGTCCATTAGTTAGAGACAATACACCTTTAATGTCCATTAGTTACAGAGACAATACAATACAACTTTAATGTCCATTAGTTAGAGACAATACACCTTTAATGTCCATTAGTTACAGAGACAATCCAATACAACTTTAATGTCCATTAGTTAGAGACAATACACCTTTAATGTCCATTAGTTACAGAGACAATCCAATACAACTTTAATGTCCATTAGTTAGAGACAATACACCTTTAATGTCCATTAGTTACAGAGACAATCCAATACAACTTTAATGTCCATTAGTTAGAGACAATACAATACAACTTTAATGTCAATTAGTTACAGAGACAATACAACTTTAATGTCCATTAGTTAGAGACAATACAATACAACTTTAATGTCCATTAGTTACAGAGACAATACAACTTTAATGTCCATTAGTTACTGAGACAATCCAATACAACTTTAATGTCCATTAGTTACAGAGGCAATACAACTTTAATGTCCATTAGTTACAGAGACAATACAATACAACTTTAATGTCCATTAGTTAGAGACAATCCAATACAACTTTATTGTCCATTAGTTAGAGACAATCCAATACAAATTTAATGTCCATTAGTTACTGAGACAATACAATACAACTTTAATGTCCATTAGTTACAGAGACAATACAACTTTAATGTCCATTAGTTAGAGACAATCCAATGCAACTTTAATGTCCATTAGTTAGAGACAATACAACTTTAATGTCCATGAGTTACTGAGACAATACAACTTTAATGTCCATTATTTACAGCGGGCATTTGTCTTGCGACAGAACACAGAGAAGGGTTTGATTTTGTTCTTCCATCTTTCGACTCTCAAGTCTGAGGTTTGGGTCTTGTTTACCGCGGACAACCGCTCATAAACCTAACCTCTGTACCAAAAAGTGTCTTTGGGAAAGTACACAGGCAGTGAGGGTCTGCCAATTCAGCTTGATGACACACATCTCAAAGAATGTTCTAGTGGCTGAATGTCCTCAAAGGAATGACGGCGAGCGAGAGAGAGAGAGAGAGAGAGACGCCCACTCAGCCCCTGTTCCTCCTAGACCCATCCACTGAGTCGTTTTCATTAGGGCACACCGTAGCAAAACCTTTTCATGGAAATCAGAGTTACTCATTGGCTCAAGTTCAGATAGTCGATCTCTGTATGGAACCAGTTTTCTTCCGTTTTGTGTCAAATGAATACCACCCTGGTCCTTCCTCTCGCTCAGAGGTAGAAATATACCACCCTGGTCCTTCCTCTCCCTCAGAGGTAGAAATATACCACCCTGGTCCTTCCTCTTGCTCAGAGGTAGAAATATACCACCCTGGTCCTTCCTCTCCCTCAGAGGTAGAAATATACCACCCTGGTCCTTCCTCTCCCTCAGAGGTAGAAATATACCACCCTGGTCCTTCCTCTCGCTCAGAGGTAGAAATATACCACCCTGGTCCTTCCTCTCCCTCAGAGGTAGAAATATACCACCCTGGTCCTTCCTCTCGCTCAGAGGTAGAAATATACCACCCTGGTCCTTCCTCTCCCTCAGAGGTAGAAATATACCACCCTGGTCCTTCCTCTCCCTCAGAGGTAGAAATATACCACCCTGGTTCATCCAGGTATACCAAATAAATCAGTGTGTATAGGTTGGTAGAGAGTGTGTGTAGGTTGGTAGAGAGTGTGTGTAGGTTGGTAGAGAGTGTGTGTAGGTTGGTAGAGAGTGTGTGTAGGTTGGTAGAAAGTGTGTGTAGGTTGGTAGAGAGTGTGTATAGGTTGGTAGAAAGTGTGTATAGGTTGGTAGAGAGGGTATGTAGGTTGGTAGAAAGTGTGTATAGGTTGGTAGAGAGGGTGTGTAGGTTGGTAGAAAGTGTGTATAGGTTGGTAGAGAGTGTGTATAGGTTGGTAGAGAGTGTGTATAGGTTGGTAGAGAGTGTGTGTATAGGTTGGTAGTGTGTTTTCTTTCTTTTACCTTTATTTTACTAGGCAAGTCAGTTAAGAACAAATTCTTATTTTCAATGACGGCCTAGGAACAGTGGGTTAACTGCCTGTTCAGGGGCAGAACGACAGAATTTGTACCTTGTCAGCTCGGGATTTGAACTTGCAACCTTTCGGGTACTAGTCCAATGCTCTAACCGCTAGGCTACACTGCTGTATAGGTTGGTAGAGAGTGTGTATAGGTTGGTAGAGAGTCTCGGTTGGAACTGTTGCATTTTTTTTATTTTTTTATTCTTAACTGGAATAAACTGATTGATGACATCACACAGATGTAGCCCAGAAAACATGCACACAGTCCTAATGAGAGGTGTGTGTGGCTGGTTGAAGTTTTCAACAAGCATGTCCATTCTGGGCTCAGTTTTTCTTGGCAGTGTAACACTGAGGTCATGGTCAGCAATGACACTGTTTCTGTACTTCTGTCTTGCATATGTACAGTGCCTTGCGAAAGTATTCGGCCCCCTTGACCTTTGCGACCTTTTGCTACATTTCCGGCTTCAAACATAAAGATATAAAACTGTATTTTTTTGTGAAGAATCAACAACAAGTGGGACACAATCATGAAGTGGAATGACATTTATTGGATATTTCAAACTTTTTTAACTTTTTTTTTTTAGCAATAATTTTGAATGCCCAATTTTTCAGTTTTTGATTTGTTAAAAAAGTTTGAAATATCCAATAAATGTCGTTCCACTTCATGATTGTGTCCCACTTGTTGTTGATTCTTCACAAAAAAAATACAGTTTTATATCTTTATGTTTGAAGCCTGAAATGTGGCAAAAGGTCGCAAAGTTCAAGGGGGCGAATACCTTCGCAAGGCACTGTATGTGGTACCAAACTGGATCATAACATCTCCTGCTTTCTCAGTCATGCACTTCCTTTTCCCTTTTGTAGATGAACAACCCAGAACGGTGTGAGAGTGTTAGTCTCAAAAAGCATCTTGCTTCAATCAGTTTATTCCAGTTCAGAATACAAATGGTTACTTGTAACAGCAACGGTTCCAACCTAGACTTGTTTTTAACAATAATTTCTACAGTAAGATGTACAGTAGGCCTGGTCATTTCTACAGTAAGATGTACAGTAGGCCTGGTCATTTCTACAGTAAGATGTACAGTAGGCCTGGTCATTTCTACAGTAAGATGTACAGTAGGCCTGGTCATTTCTACAGTAAGATGTACAGTAGGCCTGGTCATTTCTACAGTAAGATGTACAGTAGGCCTGGTCATTTCTACAGTAAGATGTACAGTAGGCCTGGTCATTTCTACAGTGAGATGTACAGTAGGCCTGGTCATTTCTACAGTAATATGTACAGTAGGCCTGGTCATTTCTACAGCAATATGTACAGTAGGCCTGATCATTTTTACAGTAAGATGTACAGTAGGCCTGGTCATTTCTACAGTGAGATGTACAGTAGGCCTGGTCATTTCTACAGTAAGATGTACAGTAGGCCTGGTCATTTCTACAATAAGATGTACAGTAGGCCTTATAATTTCTACAGTAAGATGTGCAGTAGGCCTGGTCATTTCTACAATAATATGTACAGTAGGCCTTATAATTTCTACAGTGAGATGTACAGTAGGCCTGGTCATTTCTACAGTGAGATGTACAGTAGGCCTGGTCATTTCTACAATAAGATGTACAGTAGGCCTGGTCATTTCTACAATAAGATGTACAGTAGGCTTGATCATTTCTACAGTAAGATGTACAGTAGGCCTGGTCATTTCTACAGTAAGATGTACAGTAGGCCTGGTCATTTCTACAATAAGATGTACAGTAGGCCTGGTCATTTCTACAGTAAGATGTACAGTAGGCCTGGTCATTTCTACAGTAAGATGTACAGTAGGCCTGGTCATTTCTACAGTAAGATGTACAGTAGGCCTGGTCATTTCTACAGTAAGATGTACAGTAGGCCTGGTCATTTCTACAGTGAGATGTACAGTAGGCCTGGTCATTTCTACAGTAAGATGTACAGTAGGCCTGGTCATTTCTACAGTAAGATGTACCGTAGGCCTGATCATTTCTACAGTAAGATGTGCAGTAGGGCTGGTCATTTCGCTGCACCACGGCAGAGTCATTGCCGCCACACCAAAAGAAACATCCGATTTCTACCAAACATAGTTTCAATAAAGTTCAACAAAGCACATTCGCTTTTCTTGGTAAATATATAATCTGTCTTGGTACAACACAGTTCTGATGGGTTATTTATCTCTGTGAGCCGAGGCAGGCAGCCTGCAGGTCAAGAAACACAATTCTGATAGGATATTTAGGCTAGTTAGCTAGCTAGTTTGTTTGTTTGTTTTTTTTTTCCACCTTTATTTAACCAGGCAGGTCAGTTAAGAACAAATTCTTAGGCTAGTTAGCTAGCTAGTTAGTTTGGAACTGTGTCAAGTGGAAGCAAGACAGATACATGTAAATCGAAGATGTATTTTTATTTTCTTCTCCAGATGAGTTTATTGAAATATTTCCAGCCACTGTAGCGAAAGAGAAAAGGGGAACAGGGACAAGAGTGTCAGCTAACGTAGCTAGCTAACGTCAAATCAGCCTGAATTCAAATGAAACTTTTTTAGTTAGCGAACTCTTTAAAAAACTTAAGCTATCGTTTTTAATAACTAGTGCATGGTTTACTTTACTAGACAGAGAAGAGTTAGAATGCTGGGACAGGGGTAGGGATGCATGAGGGACAGAACGGAACAGAGGAGAGGAGAGAGCCAGGAGAGGAGAGCAGAGAGGAGAAGAGAGGAACAGAGATGAGAGCAGAGAGGAACAGATGGGAGAGCAGAGAGGAGAGCAGAGAGCAGAGAGGAGAAGAGAGGAGAGCAGAAAGCAGAGAGGAGAAGAGAGGAGAGCAGAGAGGAACAGAGAGGAGAGCAGAGGGGAGAGCAGAGAGGAGAGCAGAGAGGAGAGCAGAGAGGAGCAGAGTGGAGCAGAGAGGAGCAGAGCAGAGAGGAGAAGAGAGGAGAGCAGAGCAGAGAGGAACAGAGGAGAGCAGAGCAGAGAGGAACAGAGAGGAGAGCAGAGCGGAACAGAGAGGAGAGCAGAGAGGAGAGCAGAGAGGAACAGAGAGGAGAGCAGAGAGGAACAGAGAGGAGAGCAGAGAGGAACAGAGAGGAGAGCAGAGAGGAGAGCAGAGAGGAACAGAGAGGAGAGCAGAGAGGAGAGCAGAGAGGAACAGAGAGGAGAGCAGAGAGGAACAGAGAGGAGAGCAGAGAGGAACAGAGAGGAGAGCAGAGAGGAACAGAGAGGAGAGCAGAGAGGAGATCAGAGGAGAGCAGAGAGGAACAGAGAGGAGAGCAGAGAGGAACAGAGAGGAGAGCAGAGAGGAACAGAGAGGAGAGCAGAGAGGAACAGAGAGGAGAGCAGTGAGGAACAGAGAGGAGGGAAGAATAAGGCCAAGTGTGCACCACCAGTAATCTATAGGGACCCAAAGTGGCTTCAAATTGACAGACTGAAGCCCTGGCTGTATAATACACCATACAGTTAGCCAAATGTCCTTTAAATAGGCTGAGGTCCAAAAATATTTGTACATATTTAGTCTGTACTAATTTACAGAATTACGTGTTTATTTCTGAGCCAACTCCGCCAGGACCTCGATGACCCAATGGGTCTAGGACCATTCAACATCGAAGAAGAGGAGGAGAGGAAGAAGAGGTGGAGGAGGAGGAGAAGGAGGAAGAGGAGGAGAGGCAGAGGAGGAGGAAGAATGGGAGGAGGAAGAGGAAGGAGGAAGCAGAGGAGGAGGAGGGAGAGGAGATGATGAAGAGGAGGTAGCTTTAGAGGAGGAGGAAGTGGAGGAAGATGAAAAGGAAGAGATAGAGGGACAAGTTAGAAGAGGAGGTAGGGGAGGAAGTGGAAGAGGAGAAGGTTGAGGAGGAAGAGGAGGAAGAGGAGAGGGAGAGGCCAGGTGGAGAAGACCAAGACCAGGGAGCAGATCTGCAATGTTACATCACGTGTGTTGGAAAAACTACAACGAACGTGCTGTAATGAGGTCATGGATCCATGTCTTGTTGGCCTCCAGTACAGTCTAGACTGGAGGTTCCAACACCTAGAGAGTCTGGGGGCTTCCAGTGTGTTGGGACAGGACAGCTAGTAGACACCACACTAAACCCCAGTACAGCTAGTAGACACCACACTAAACCCCACTACAGCTAGTAGACACCACACTAAACCCCAGTACAGCTAGTAGACACCACACTAAACCACAGTACAGTACAGCTGGTAGACACCACACTAAACCCAGTACAGCTAGTAGACACCACACTAAACCACACTACAGCTGGTAGACACCACACTAAACCACAGTACAGCTAGTAGACACCACACTAAACCCCAGTACAGCTAGTAGACACCACACTAAACCCCACTACAGCTAGTAGACACCACACTAAACCCCAGTACAGCTAGTAGACACCACACTAAACCACAGTACAGTACAGCTGGTAGACACCACACTAAACCCAGTACAGCTAGTAGACACCACACTAAACCACAGTACAGCTAGTAGACACCACACGAAACCACAGTACAGCTAGTAGACACCACACTAAACCACAGTACAGCTAGTAGACACCACACTAAACCACAGTACAGCTAGTAGACACCACACTAAACCCAGTACAGCTAGTAGACACCACACTAAACCCCAGTACAGCTAGTAGACACCACACTAAACCCCAGTACAGCTAGTAGACACCACACTAAACCCCAGTACAGCTAGTAGACACCACACTAAACCACAGTACAGCTAGTAGACACCACACTAAACCACAGTACAGCTAGTAGACACCACACTAAACCACAGTACAGCAAGTAGACACCACACTAAACCACAGTACAGTCAGCTAGTTGACACCACACTAAACCACAGTACAGCTAGTAGACACCACACTAAACCCCAGTACAGCTAGTAGACACCACACTAAACCACAGTACAGCTAGTAGACACCACACTAAACCACAGTACAGTCAGCTAGTTGACAGGGCAGGTGAGAAGAGAGGACAGTCAGCTAGTAGACAGGGCAGGTGAGAGGACAGTCAGCTAGTAGACAGGGCAGGTGAGAGGACAGTCAGCTAGTAGACAGGGCAGGTGAGAGGACAGTCAGCTAGTAGACAGGGCAGGTGAGAGGACAGTCAGCTAGTAGACAGGACAGGTGAGAAGAGAGGACAGTCAGCTAGTTGACAGGGCAGGTGAGAAGAGAGGACAGTCAGCTAGTTGACAGGGCAGGTGAGAAGAGAGGACAGTCAGCTAGTAGACAGGGCAGGTGAGATGAGAGGACAGTCAGCTAGTAGACAGGGCAGGTGAGATGAGAGGACAGTCAGCTAGTAGACAGGGCAGGTGAGAGGAGAGGACAGTCAGCTAGTTGACAGGGCAGGTGAGATGAGAGGACAGTCAGCTAGTAGAAAGGGCAGGTGAGATGAGAGGACAGTCAGCTAGTAGACAGGGCAGGTGAGAGGAGAGGACAGTCAGCTAGTAGACAGGGCAGGTGAGATGAGAGGACAGTCAGCTAGTAGACAGGGCAGGTGAGATGAGAGGACATTCAGCTAGTAGACAGGGCAGGTGAGAGGAGAGGACAGTCAGCTACCGAATTCAACAGATGGGTCATTCTAAAAGGTAAGCGACAGGGCAGGTGAGAGGTCAGCTACTGTGCTACATGGAGGGGAGAAACCCACAGGCAATCATATCCCCTTTGTCCTGAAGTGTACACTCATTGACTACTTTCCACAAATGTAAAAGCATTGGATTGGTAGAGACATGGGCTCGAGAGGACATTCCCACTATATTACTTTTCCCAGTCACTTCCTGTCCAAGGGAAGTGAACAAGTGCACACTTTGAGAGTTTGGAGATAAATTGGGAAGAAAACCACTGCTAGCAAAGGGCTGAGAATAGAATGGTCTCAATAGGACTCCCTGCTCAAAGGTTCACTAAAAGTTTCAAAATAATATTAATAATAAATAGGAGGCCATTGGGAGAAAGGAGTGAATGGCATCTGAAGAACCCTGACATGTAGCCTAAGCTAACCTGTACCTTGTTGATGGTGAGGTTCTCATTCCGTAGCCTCTGTTTGTTCTTCTGCATCTTGCCGGGCATCATCTTGCCCGTTCGGAAGTCAAAACATCCCAGGTCCACCGTGTTGCCTAGGTAACGGGACAGCTGGGGTTTGCTCCGGAACTTCTTCCCTTTGGGACTGAGGGGTGAAGAGGAAAGACAACAACAACAACAGTGTTAGTTAACAAACAGTTCTGACAGATGTACTGTACCGAGTGTTAAGGTTCAAAAGCATCAACCTTTCAAGAGAGGAACGTTCCACAGAGACCAGGGTAGCTCATGTATTTCACAATGTTACTAAAGCCAGCAATGTGCATTAATAGCAGAGCTGCCAGTCTCATTATGTCATGGTAACAGGGCTGCATTAATAGCAGAGCTGCCAGACTCATCGTGTCATGGTAGTGGGGCTGTATTAATAGCAGAGCTGCCAGTCTCATCATGTCATGGTAACAGGGCTGTATTAATAGCAGAGCTGCCAGTCTCATCGTGTCATGGTAGTGGGGCTGTATTAATAGCAGAGCTGCCAGTCTCATCATGTCATGGTAGTGGGGCTGTATTAATAGCAGAGCTGCCAGTCTCATTGTGTCATGGTAACAGGGCTGTATTAATAGCAGAGTTGCCAGTCTCATCATGTCATGGTAGTGGGGCTGTATTAACAGCAGAGCTGCCAGTCTCATTGTGTCATGGTAACGGGGCTGTATTAATAGCAGAGCTGCCAGTCTCATCATGTCATGGTAGTGGGGCTGTATTAATAGCAGAGCTGCCAGTCTCATTGTGTCATGGTAACAGGGCTGTATTAATAGCAGAGTTGCCAGTCTCATCATGTCATGGTAGTGGGGCTGTATTAACAGCAGAGCTGCCAGTCTCATTGTGTCATGGTAACGGGGCTGTATTAATAGCAGAGCTGCCAGTCTCATTATGTAATGGTAGTGGGGCTGTATTAATAGCAGAGCTGCCAGTCTGATTATGTCATGGTAGTGGGGCTGTATTAATAGCAGAGCTGCCAGTCTCATCATGTCATGGTAGTAGGGCTGTATTAATAGCAGAGCTGCCAGTCTCATTATGTCATGGTAGTGGGGCTATATTAATAGCAGAGCTGCCAGTCTCATTATGTCATGGTAGTGGGGCTGTATTAATAGCAGAGCTGCCAGTCTCATTACGTCATGGTAGTGGGGCTGCATTAATAGCAGAGCTGCCTGTCTCATTATGTAATGGTAGTGGGGCTGTATTAATAGCAGAGCTGCCAGTCTCATTATGTCATGGTAGTGGGGTTGTCAACATAAGTAACACCTGCCAGTTGTCACATGTACTTAGGCTAAATTCAATTCTCCCAAAAAACACTTGACTAGTTCTCAGGCTGGAGGAAACATTTAAAGGCAGTAGGGAGGACCATCTTATGTGGCAGAGGATTAATGGCATCACAACCCAGAAACATATATCCCTGGCCAAACCCATCAAGCAGACAGTTACTACCAACTCCTTCTCCTGGGTCGTGTTCATTAGGGCATACCATAGCAAAACAGAAAACAAGCTTTTCTTATTGAACCAGTTCAGATAGGGGTAGGGTCCAGCGTGCGGGGTAGGGTCCAGTGTGCGGGGTATGGCCCAGTGTGGGGGGTATGGTCCAGTGTGCGGGGTATGGCCCAGTGTGCGGGGTATGGCCCAGCGTGCGGGGTAGGGTCCAGCGTGCGGGGTAGGGTCCAGTGTGCGGGGTATGGCCCAGCGTGCATGGTAGGGTCCAGGGTGTGGGTAGGGTCCAACGTGCGTGTTTGTGGGTAGAGTCCAGTGTGTGGGGAAGAGTCCAATGTGTGGGGGTAGAGTCCAGTGTGTGTGGGGTAGAGTCCAGTGTGTGTGTGGGTAGAGTCCAGTGTGTGTGGGGTAGAGTCCAGTGTGTGTGTGGGTAGAGTCCAGTGTGTGTGGGTAGAGTCCAGTGTGTGGGGTAGGGTCCAGCGTGCGGGGTAGGGTAAAAGTGTGCATGGTAGGGTCCAGTGTGCGGGGTATGGCCCAGCGTGCATGGTAGGGTCCAGCGTGCGGGGTATGGTCCAGCGTGCATGGTAGGGTCCAGCGTGCGGGGTATGGTCCAGCGTGCATGGTAGGGTCCAGTGTGCAGGGTATGGCCCAGCGTGCATGGTAGGGTCCAGTGTGCGGGTATGGCCCAGCGTGCATGGTAGGGTCCAGTGTGCGGGGTATGGCCCAGCGTGCATGGTAGGGTCCAGTGTGCGGGGTATGGTCCAGCGTGCATGGTAGGGTCCAGTGTGCGGGGTATGGCCCAGCGTGCATGGTAGGGTCCAGTGTGCGGGGTATGGCCCAGCGTGCATGGTAGGGTCCAGCGTGCGGGGTATGGCCCAGCGTGCATGGTAGGGTCCAGTGTGCGGGGTATGGCCCAGCGTGCATGGTAGGGTCCAGTGTGCAGGGTATGGTCCAGCGTGCATGGTAGGGTCCAGTGTGAGGGTATGGCCCAGCGTGCATGGTAGGGTCCAGTGTGCGGGGTATGGTCCAGCGTGCATGGTAGGGTCCAGTGTGCGGGGTATGGCCCAGCGTGCATGGTAGGGTCCAGTGTGCGGGGTATGGTCCAGCGTGCATGGTAGGGTCCAGCGTGCATGGTAGGGTCCAGTGTGCATGGTAGGGTCCAGCGTGCGGGGTAGGGTCCAGTGTGCGGGGTATGGCCCAGCGTGCATGGTAGGGTCCAGGGTGTGGGTAGGGTCCAACGTGCGTGTTTGTGGGTAGAGTCCAGTGTGTGGGGTAGAGTCCAATGTGTGGGGTAGAGTCCAATGTGTGGGGTAGAGTCCAGTGTGTGTGTGGGTAGAGTCCAGTGTGTGTGTGGGTAGAGTCCAGTGTGTGTGTGGGTAGAGTCCAGTGTGTGTGTGGGTAGAGTCCAGTGTGTGGGGGTAGAGTCCAGTGTGTGGGGGTAGAGTCCAGTGTGTGGGGGTAGAGTCCAGTGTGTGGGGGTAGAGTCCAGTGTGTGGGGGTAGTGTCCAGTGTGTGGGGGTAGTGTCCAGTGTGTGGGGGTAGAGTCCAGTGTGTGGGGGTAGAGTCCAGTGTGTGGGGGTAGAGTCCAGTGTGTGGGGGTAGAGTCCAGTGTGTGGGGGTAGAGTCCAGTGTGTGGGGGTAGAGTCCAGTGTGTGGGGGTAGAGTCCAGTGTGTTGGGTAGTGTCCAGTGTGTAGGTAGAGTCCAGTGTGTGGGTATAGTCCAGTGTGTGGGTAGAGTCCAGTGTGTGTGGGTAGAGTCCAGTGTGTGTGGGTAGAGTCCAGTGTGTGTGGGTAGAGTCCAGTGTGTGGGTAGAGTCCAGTGTGTGTGGGTAGAGTCCAGTGTGTGTGGGTAGAGTCCAGTGTGTGGGTAGAGCAGTCTACAGCTTGGGTGGCTGGGCCTCTTCTCACACCGCCTGGTATAGAGGTCCTGGATGGCTCCAGGTACATTGGTAACTCTTGAGGTACCAGAGAGAGCCGTCTACAGCTTGGGTTGCTGGGCCTCTTCTCACACCGCCTGGTATAGAGGTCCTGGATGGCTCCAGGTACATTGGTAACTCTTGAGGTACCAGAGAGAGCCGTCTACAGCTTGGATGGCTGGGCCTCTTGTCACACCGCCTGGTATAGAGGTCCTGGATGGCTCCAGGCACATTGGTAACTCTTGAGGTACCAGAGAGAGCAGTCTACAGCTTGGGTGGCTGGGCCTCTTCTCACACCGCCTGGTATAGAGGTCCTGGATGGCTCCAGGTACATTGGTAACTCTTGAGGTACCAGAGAGAGCCGTCTACAGCTTGGGTGGCTGGGCCTCTTCTCACACCGCCTGGTATAGAGGTCCTGATGGCTCCAGGCACATTGGTAACTCTTGAGGTACCAGAGAGAGCAGTCTACAGCTTGGGTGGCTGGGCTTCTTCTAACATCGCCTAGTATAGAGGTCCTCGATGGCAGGAAGCTCGACACCAGTGATGCAGTACCCTCTGTAACGCCTTGCGGTCGGATGCTAAGCAGTAAGGGGGGCGTTGTCAGGTCCTCTTCACAACAGTGTTGGTGTGTTTGGACCATGATCCTTTGTGGTGTGGACAGAGAGGAACTTGAAGCTCTCGACCCACTTCGGCCCCGTCGATGTAAATGGGGACCTGTTCAGCCATCCTGTTCCTATAGTCCAGGGCCAGGGCCTTTGTCTCGCTCACGTTCAGGGAGAGGTTGTTGTCTTGACGCTCTATCCTCCTCCCTACTACTCAAGTCTCTCTTCCTGGCTATATTAATATTAGAAAAAAAAAAATTGGCCAGCATTTCTTGAGCAAAGATTATAGTGGAGAACAAAATGGAGAGCGTCTTTATTACCCTACAAAATGACCGGTGAGCTGAGTCTGAGTAAAATAGGGTAATGGAGTGGTAGGGCCTGGACGGATGGCCGGGGTGACTGGACGGATGGCCGGGGTGACTGGACGGATGGCCGGGGTGACTGGACGGATGGCCGGGGTGACTGGACGGATGGCCGGGGTGACTGGACGGATGGCCGGGGTGACCGGACGGATGGCCGGGGTGACCGGACGGATGGCCGGGGTGACCGGACGGATGGCCGGGGTGACCGGACGGATGGCCGGGGTGACCGGACGGATGGCCGGGGTGACCGGACGGATGGCCGGGGTGACCGGACGGATGGCCGGGGTGACCGGACGGATGGCCGGGGTGACCGGACGGATGGCCGGGGTGACCGGACGGATGGCCGGGGTGACCGGACGGATGGCCGGGGTGACTGGACAGATGAATGGGATGTCTGGGGTTGTTTTCCTAAGGATAAACTCAGTCAGTGCTGAGAGAGAGAGACTGGATGTGATCACATCCTTAACCCGGACAGGTTGGTCAATTAGAAAATAGCATTTCCTCTTCAGACCAAGGCCTACAATAGGGTCCGTTTAAACAGCTGGCTCACACAGTAGACGACACACAGATGGTCGCTGTAATCTCAGAACCAGGCATCTTGAAACAGGAAACAAGAGCCTCTGACTAGAATATCGGCTGACATTTTCTATGTTGTATTCTGAGGATTCTACAGAGAGCTGCTATCAGCCATTTACATTACATTACATTTAAGTCATTTAGCAGACGCTCTTATCCAGAGCGACTTACAAATTGGTGAATTCACCTTATGACATCCAGTGGAACAGCCACTTTACAATAGTGCATCTAAATCATTTAAGGGGGGGGGTGAGAAGGATTACTTTATCCTATCCTAGGTATTCCTTGAAGAGGTGGGGTTTCAGGTGTCATCGCTGTGTGTCCAAAGCATAACACCGTGACGTTGTGTGACTCAGACCCTCACTTAACTGAAAGGCCGTTGAAAACAATCCGAGAGGTTGTCTGACCGCCACTACTTCTCCGTTTAGCTCAGTCTCCACCTCAGCCGAACCCATCTCATACGCAGACGAGGGAGCGCCCAGCTCTGTGACTCATCGCTATGCACGTCGATCTGTGACCGGCGGTCGGAAGGACACAGATGAGTGTGTGTGTGTGTGTGTGTGTGTGTGTGTGACCTTGAAGCGTCTCAGGAGCGAGTGGGTAGGTGACTAGGAGCTAGGCCGCTACATGACTCAGCGATGAGTCAAAACCGAACCAGAGACACACACAACGTCTTTTCAGAGAGAACCGAGACAAACACAACCCAGCCTACTCTGACTGACTGGCTCGACCACACAGATCACTGGTGAGAGGGATTTGAGGGTGTGGAATTCCACAGTGGTTCTTCATGCAGAGAGGACTAGAGAATCTAATAGTGAAGTCACTCATAGAAAGAAGGCCTTATGAAGGAAGATACCAAACGCTGTCAACTTTCTAGACTGGCTTGTGAAAATGTCAGCTATCGTTGTGAACATGTAGGCAATGTTTCCACGTAGTTAGCTCAGCTATCATGCTAATTTGCATGTGCAGCAGTAAAGTTACACAGCAAAGTGGTTGTGGAAAATAAGGGGAAGAGAGGTATAGAGGACCATGGTAGAGGGAGAGAGAGTAGAGAACCATGGTAGAGGGAGAGAGAGTAGAGAACCATGGTAGAGGGAGAGAGTAGAGAACCATGGTAGAGGGAGAGAGTAGAGAACCATGGTAGAAAGAGAGAGAGAGAGAGTAGAGAACCATGGTAGAGGGAGAGAGAGTAGAGAACCATGGTAGAGGGAGAGAGTAGAGAACCATGGTAGAAAGAGAGAGAGAGAGTAGAGAACCATGGTAGAGGGAGTGAGAGAGAAAGTAGAGAACCATGGAAGAGGGAGAGAGAGAGAGAGAGTAGAGAACCATGGTAGAGGGAGAGAGAGAGAGAGAGAGTAGAGAACCATGGTAGAGGGAGTGAGAGAGAGTAGAGAACCATGGTAGAGGGAGTGAGAGAGAAAGTAGAGAACCATGGAAGAGGGAGAGAGAGAGAGAGAGTAGAGAACCATGGTATAGGGAGAGAGAGAGAGTAGAGAACCATGGTAGAGGGAGAGAGAGAGTAGAGAACCATGGTAGAGGGAGAGAGAGAGTAGAGAACCATGGTAGAGGGAGAGAGAGAAAGAGTAGAGAACCATGGTAGAGGGCGTGAGAGAGAGAGTAGAGAACCATGGTAGAGGGAGAGAGAGAGAGAGTAGAGAACCATGGTAGAGGGCGTGAGAGAGAGAGTAGAGAACCATGGTAGAGGGAGAGAGAGAGAGAGTAGAGAACCATGGTAGAGGGAGAGAGAGAGAGAGTAGAGAACCATGGTAGAGGGCGTGAGAGAGAGAGTAGAGAACCATGGTAGAGGGAGAGATAGAGAGAGTAGAGAACCATGGTAGAGGGAGAGAGAGAGAGAGTAGAGAACCATGGTAGAGGGAGAGAGAGAGAGAGAGTAGAGAACCATGGTAGAGGGAGAGAGAGTAGAGAACCATGGTAGAAGGAGAGAGAGAGATAGTAGAGAACCATGGTAGAGGGAGAGAGAGTAGAGAACCATGGTAGAGGGAGAGAGAGAGATAGTAGAGAACCATGGTAGATGGAGAGAGAGAGAGAGAGTAGAGAACCATGGTATAGGGAGAGAGAGAGAGAGTAGAGAACCATGGTAGAGGGAGAGAGAGAGTAGAGAACCATGGTAGAGGGAGAGAGAGAGTAGAGAACCATGGTAGAGGGAGAGAGAGAAAGAGTAGAGAACCATGGTAGAGGGCGTGAGAGAGAGAGTAGAGAACCATGGTAGAGGGAGAGAGAGAGAGAGAGTAGAGAACCATGGTAGAGGGCGTGAGAGAGAGAGTAGAGAACCATGGTAGAGGGAGAGAGAGAGAGAGAGTAGAGAACCATGGTAGAGGGAGAGAGAGAGAGAGTAGAGAACCATGGTAGAGGGCGTGAGAGAGAGAGTAGAGAACCATGGTAGAGGGAGAGAGAGAGAGAGTAGAGAACCATGGTAGAGGGAGAGAGAGAGAGAGTAGAGAACCATGGTAGAGGGAGAGAGAGTAGAGAACCATGGTAGAAGGAGAGAGAGAGATAGTAGAGAACCATGGTAGAGGGAGAGAGAGTAGAGAACCATGGTAGAGGGAGAGAGAGAGATAGTAGAGAACCATGGTAGATGGAGAGAGAGTATAGAACCATGGTAGAGGGAGAGAGAAAGAGTAGAGAACCATGGTAGAGGGCATGAGAGAGAGAGTAGAGAACCATGGTAGAGGGCGTGAGAGAGAGAGTAGAGAACCATGGTAGAGGGAGAGATAGAGAGAGTAGAGAACCATGGTAGAAGGAGAGAGAGAGATAGTAGAGAACCATGGTAGAGGGAGAGAGAGTAGAGAACCATGGTAGAGGGAGTGAGAGAGAGTAGAGAACCATGGTAGAGGGAGTGAGAGTAGAGAACCATGGTAGTGGGACTGAGAGAGGAGCAGTGTCTTATAGGCTAGTCTCTGTAGTTCCCCATGGCTTCTCCCAGGCTTCCCCATGGCTTCCCCATGGCTTCTCCCTGGCTTCTCCCAGGCTTCCCCATGGCTTCTCCCAGGCTTCCCCATGGCTTCCCCATGGCTTCCCCATGGCTTCTCCCTGGCTTCCCCATGGCTTCCCCATGGCTTCTCCCTGGCTTCTCCCTGGCTTCTCCCTGCATTCTCCCTGCATTCTATCTTGGTGTAGACACCACCACTAACATTGAGTGGCTGCTGCCAACACACTGACACTGACTCAACTCCAGCCACTTTAATAATGGGAATTGATGGGAAATTATGTAAATATATCACTAGCCACTTTAAACAATGCTACCTTATATAATGTTACTTACCCTACATTATTCATCTCATATGCATACGTATATACTGTACTCTATATCATCGACTGCATCCTTATGTAATACATGTATCACTAGCCACTTTAACTATGCCACTTTGTTTACATACTCATCTCATATGTATATACTGTACTCTATACCATCTACTGTATCTTGCCTATGCTGCTCTGTACCATCACTCATTCATATATCCTTTTGTACATATTCTTTATCCCCTTACACTGTGTATAAGACAGTAGTTTAGGAATTGTTAGTTAGATTACTTGTTGGTTATTACTGCATTGTCGGAACTAGAAGCACAAGCATTTCGCTACACTCGCATTAACATCTGCTAACCATGTGTATGTGACAAATAACATTTGATTTGATTTTGATTTGAGCTCAAGCAAAACTGAGAGTGGAGAGAGATTTTCATGAAGTTTCCCAATGTGTCCGTCTTCCTGTCTGTCTGGCGATGGCTGTGTGTGTGGTTGTGAGAGCAGCTGGTAGTAGTGAAGGGGCGTTTGCTTGCCAGCGAAGGTCAAGGGGCACTCTCCCATGGCATGCTCCTCCCCGGAACAGACAGACGGAGAGACAGGCAGGCGGACAGACGTCTCTCTCAGGTGTGTTAATTAGGGAGGTAAAAACTGGGCGTGGGCATGAAGAACCAGGGAATCATGAATTATTCTCTTCCCCGCACTGTGACGCAGCAGACTCTGAACGCTGCTCTCTCAGAAACGCACATGCTGGTGACGACCCAGATGGGTGTCTAGGGCTTGGCTTGGGTGGTAGTCTATGGCTTGGGTGGTTGTCTATGCCTTGGGTGGTAGTCTAGGGCTTGGGTGGTTGTCTAGGGCTTGGGTGGTTGTCTAGGGCTTGGGTGGTTGTCTAGGGCTTGGGTGGGTGTCTAGGGCTTGGGTGGGTGTCTATGGCTTGGGTGGGTGTCTAGGGCTTGGGTGGGTGTCTAGGGCTTGGGTGGGTGTCTAGGGCTTGGGTGGGTGTCTAGGGCTTGGGTGGGTGTCTAGGGCTTGGGTGGGTGTCTAGGGCTTGGGTGGGTGTCTAGGGCTTGGGTGGGTGTCTAGGGCTTGGCTTGGGTGGTTGTCTATGGCTTGGGTGGTTGTCTAGGGCTTGGGTGGTTGTCTAGGGCTTGGGTGGTTGTCTAGGGCTTGGGTGGTTGTCTATGGCTTGGGTGGTTGTCTATGGCTTGGGTGGTTGGGGGTTTTGATGACTTTCGTAGGTGCCATTTAGAACACAGACATAGCCTAGTTAGAACAGACAGACAGACAGACAGACAGACAGACAGACAGAGACAGACAGACAGACAGACAGACAGACAGACAGACAGGAGACAGCCTAGCTAGAACGACAGACAGAGACAGCCTTGCTAGAGTGACAGACAGCCTAGCGAGAACGACAGACAGTGACATGTAGGTCAGTAGCTTAGCGCTGAGCAGAGCGTGTGGGTGCACAGTGGCTCTAAGCTGAATGCAGTACAGCACGCTGAGGTGAGTGAACAACCCTGAACCCAGCCAGCGCTCGCTAAGACAGTTAACCCTTCACTTCAGTGACCACACAGCTGCTTTTCACAATGGCACACAGAGCTGTCTCTTCTACGTGGCCGTGATGACTCTCTCTGCTGCTCCCCCCCCCCTCCGCTCTTTCCGTTTGAGCGGACTGACTGACTGACTGTGTGACTGACTGACTGTGTGACTGACTGACTGTGTGACTGACTGACTGACTGTGTGACTGACTGACTGACTGTGTGACTGACTGACTGACTGACTGTGTGACTGACTGACTGTGTGACTGACTGACTGACTGTGTGACTGACTGACTGACTGTGTGACTGACTGACTGACTGTGTGACTGACTGACTGTGTGACTGACTGACTGACTGTGTGACTGACTGACTGACTGTGTGACTGACTGACTGTGTGACTGACTGACTGACTGTGTGACTGACTGGCTGACTGTGTGACTGACTGAGGAATGGACTTGTTGTCTGCCTTCTATTGACAGAATTAGTCCTCTAGATAAATATGTTAAAGACGAGTCTAATGTCTCAGAATTTTGATTCGTAGGCCGATATTCCGATGATTGACTTGGGTGGTTGTCTATGGCTTGGGTGGGTGTCTATGGCTTGGCTTGGGTGGTTGTCTATGGCTTGGGTGGTAGCCAACGTTCTACCCATAAAGCCATGAATAAATAACGAAATTCCATCTCAAAAAAGTAGTTTAAAGAGGGTTTTAAGAAAGAAATGAGCGGCGGAAACGAATCCCTCCATGAGATGCTGAGAACCAAAAAGGGCCAATAACCCATCGTCCTACTAGACCTGTCATGAAAGCTTTAGGACCCGTTTCAGAGTTATCAGTAGCCTATTCCTCAAATAAGACCCGAGGTGTCCTAAAAGTTGCCGTTTTCAAAAAAAAAAGTAACGTTGTAACGACATAATACAAGCTCCTTGGGTCTCATGGATCTCAGAAATGTTGTGACTGTATTTGGTTCAGTCCACAGATTTCAGGTTCATTCAGCACTGTCAGTATGTGATCTAAGATCAGTTCGAGAGTGAACAAGAGAGACGAGCGTCAGGTTGTGATCTAAGATCAGTTCGAGAGTGAACAAGAGCACTTTGATCCCAGGTGTGAAGAGGCCATGCAGCATATGGCTGGGGAGCGAGAACAGTTGCTGCCTAACATCTACAGAGGTTAACCTCGCCTACTGCCAGTGAGGCAGCGAGGGGACGACACATGCATTAACATGAGCACCAACCGACAACGTGGGGTCGTTTTACACCCCCACTCCCCGGACACACAGCCACAGACAGACCCTTAAACCAACCCAACGACACCACTCCCCCAATGTTCCTCGCCCCAACGATATGCAGAGAACTTGCTTTGTGAACAAGGGGAAACCCAACCGACAATCTATTCTACATATTCTGATATGGGGACAAGGTTCTTATTAGGACATAGACAAACACACTCTCTGGGATACACTTCCACACTCCACCCCAGGAGGCAGCAGAAACCTTGTCCAGGTGCTGCCAATTAGGGTGACGGTTAGTCAGCGTCCCAGCTGGCAGAGCTGTGAGGCTGATGGTTGGTTTGGTGGCCATGAGGCCTTTAGTTTGGTTTTCAATCTTTAATTTAGGCATGTCTGCGTGGCTTCCTTTTTGTAAATATTCTGGTTTCCTCATCGTCTGAACACATCATAAACCGCTTGTACTGGCCAATCAGGAGGTCAAGACAGAACTGGCCCTGAACTCAGTAAGTTGCTGTCTACTGGGCACATCCCACACGGTCTTCAAACGCCGATTTCCTACATAAATGCACACATTCATTAAGTTTACAGACCACGTAGCTTGGACTAGGACCCCTAGACATAACGAGTCAGGTTACAGACCATGCAGCTAGGACCCCTAGAAATAATGAGTCAGGTTACAGACCATGTAGCTAGGACCCCTAGACAGTCAGGTTACAGACCATGTAGCTAGGACCCCTAGACAGTCAGGTTACAGACCATGTAGCTAGGACCTCTAGACAGTCAGGTTACAGACCATGTAACTAGGACCCCTAGACAGTCAGGTTACAGACCATGTAGCTAGGACCCCTAGACATAATGAGTCAGGTTACAGACCATGTAGCTAGGACCCCTAGACAGTCAGGTTACAGACCATGTAGCTAGGACCCCTAGACAGTCAGGTTACAGACCATGTAACTAGGACCCCTAGACAGTCAGGTTACAGACCATGTAGCTAGGACCCCTAGACATAATGAGTCAGGTTACAGACCATGTAACTAGGACCCCTAGACAGTCAGGTTACAGACCATGTAGCTAGGACCCCTAGACAGTCAGGTTACAGACCATGTAACTAGGACCCCTAGACAGTCAGGTTACAGACCATGTAGCTAGGACCCTAGACATAATGAGTCAGGTTACAGACCATGTAACTAGGACCCCTAGACAGTCAGGTTACAGACCATGTAGCTAGGACCCCTAGACAGTCAGGTTACAGACCATGTAACTAGGACCCCTAGACATAATGAGTCAGGTTACAGACCATGTAACTAGGACCCCTAGACAGTCAGGTTACAGACCATGTAGCTAGGACCTCTAGACAGTCAGGTTACAGACCATGTAGCTAGGACCCCTACACAGTCAGGTTACAGACCATGTAGCTAGGACCACTAGACAGTCAGGTTACAGACCATGTAACTAGGACCCCTAGACATAATGAGTCAGGTTACAGACCATGTAACTAGGACCCCTAGACATAATGAGTCAGGTTACAGACCATGTAGCTAGGACCCCTAGACAGTCAGGTTACAGACCATGTAGCTAGGACCCCTAGACATAATGAGTCAGGTTACAGACCATGTAGCTAGGACCCCTACACAGTCAGGTTACAGACCATGTAGCTAGGACCACTAGACAGTCAGGTTACAGACCATGTAGCTAGGACCACTAGACAGTCAGGTTACAGACCATGTAGCTAGGACCACTAGACAGTCAGGTTACAGACCATGTAACTAGGACCCTAGACAGTCAGGTTACAGACCATGTAACTAGGACCCCTAGACATAATGAGTCAGGTTACAGACCATGTAACTAGGACCCCTAGACATAATGAGTCAGGTTACAGACCATGTAGCTAGGACCCCTAGACAGTCAGGTTACAGACCATGTAGCTAGGACCACTAGACAGTCAGGTTACAGACCATGTAGCTAGGACCCCTAGACAGTCAGGTTACAGACCATGTAGCTAGGACACCTAGACAGTCAGGTTACAGACCATGTAGCTAGGACCCCTAGACATGATGAGTCAGGTTACAGACCATGTAGCTAGGACCTCTAGACAGTCAGGTTACAGACCATGTAACTAGGACCTCTAGACAGTCAGGTTACAGACCATGTAGCTAGGACCACTAGACAGTCAGGTTACAGACCATGTAGCTAGGACCCCTAGACATAATGAGTCAGGTTACAGACCATGTAACTAGGACCCCTAGACATAATGAGTCAGGTTACAGACCATGTAGCTAGGACCCCTAGACAGTCAGGTTACAGACCATGTAGCTAGGACCACTAGACAGTCAGGTTACAGACCATGTAGCTAGGACCCCTAGACAGTCAGGTTACAGACCATGTAGCTAGGACCACTAGACAGTCAGGTTACAGACCATGTAACTAGGACCCCTAGACAGTCAGGTTACAGACCATGTAGCTAGGACACCTAGACAGTCAGGTTACAGACCATGTAGCTAGGACACCTAGACAGTCAGGTTACAGACCATGTAGCTAGGACCCCTAGACATAATGAGTCAGGTTACAGACCATGTAGCTAGGACCCCTAGACAGTCAGGTTACAGACCATGTAGCTAGGACCCCTAGACATAATGAGTCAGGTTACAGACTATGTAGCTAGGACCCCTAGACATAACGAGTCATGTTACAGACCATGTAGCTAGGACCCCTAGACATAATGAGTCAGGTTACAGACCATGTAGCTAGGACCCTAGACAGTCAGGTTACAGACCATGTAGCTAGGACCACTAGACATTCAGGTTACAGACCATGTAGCTAGGACCCCTAGACATAATGAGTCAGGTTACAGACCATGTAGCTAGGACCTCTAGACAGTCAGGTTACAGACCATGTAACTAGGACCCCTAGACAGTCAGGTTACAGACCATGTAGCTAGGACCCCTAGACAGTCAGGTTACAGACCATGTAACTAGGACCTCTAGACAGTCAGGTTACAGACCATGTAGCTAGGTCCCCTAGACAGTCAGGTTACAGACCATGTAGCTAGGACCTCTAGACAGTCAGGTTACAGACCATGTAACTAGGACCTCTAGACAGTCAGGTTACAGACCATGTAGCTAGGACCCCTAGACATAATGAGTCAGGTTACAGACCATGTAGCTAGGACCTCTAGACAGTCAGGTTACAGACCATGTAGCTAGGACCACTAGACATAATGAGTCAGGTTACAGACCATGTAACTAGGGCCCCT
>NW_027006692.1:85342-97842 GCF_036934945.1 Oncorhynchus masou masou
GTAAAATAACATTCTAAATAACAGAACGAGTGCAACAACATCTGTAGGCTAGTTATGGGATTCATAACACTGTTAAGAAGAGTTTAATTTAGTGAGTGTCACTACAATTACTTGAAATGTGCAGAGAAAAGAGCCAACACTGGGATCAACAGCATCTGTTTAGTTTGCATACCAACCAATAGGTGTGGCATTGAATAATCAGTATGTCCCGTGGCTCCTGTTTTTTGGCTGCTCTCTCACCACGAGAATGGTCAAAACTCAGACCGGGCCAGGACCTGGTTTCCCGATAGAATTTGGCTTACGAGTGTTTTCAACGAAGACTACTTACAACAGCCGAAGACGTAACAACGCAGAGAGAAGTCGCTAAGTGCATCGTTGGAGCTTGTGTAGGATAGGATGGAAAGAAAGTTTCTCCGTTCAAATCTTAGCTTCACAATACTGACAAATCAGCTCCTAGAGAGATATTACCACCTACAGACTTATTCTAATACCCAATACAAAATGCACTAAAAATCACAGATTTGGCAGCTCCTTGTGCAGGTTAGGCTACAAACACATCACATCACAGACATCTATGATTGGTTTAAAATTTGCCCACTGACCAAATTTTGACTACTTTTCAAGGTTCATGGATGTCTGGTGCTTGGGTGAGGATGTTTGTACCTGTAAATTAGAGTTTATCAGATTTCCATATCCTGCCTGTGCCATTCGGGAATATTACAGTATTACCGTTTACCAGAATACTAACGAGTACTAAGGAATTCTTATAGATGCTAGGTAAAAGCTAACAAGTACTAAGGAATTCTCATAGAGGATGCTAGGTAAATGGAAGAGTAATCAAGGAATTCTCATAATGCCAGGTAAATAATACAAGGAATTCTCATAGCGGATGCCAGGTAAATGCTAACAAGTACAAGTACACAACAAACTACACACCGCCCTTTACACACAGATGCCCACAAGAACTCACTCAGACCATCCGTTGAATTACTCACAGATAATCACACAGGCCTCACCTCAGACCATCCGTTGCCCTTACTCACAGATAATCACACAGGCCTCACCTCAGACCATCCGTTGCCCTTACTCACAGATAATCACACAGGCCTCACCTCAGACCATCCGTTGCCCTTACTCACAGATAATCACACAGGCCTCACCTCAGACCATCCGTTGCCCTTACACACAGATAATCACACAGGCCTTACCTCAGACCATCCGTTGCCCTTACTCACAGATAATCACACAGGCCTCACCTCAGACCATCCGTTGCCCTTACACACAGATAATCACACAGGCCTCACCTCAGACCATCCGTTGCCCTTACTCACAGATAATCACACAGGCCTTACCTCAGACCATCCGTTGCCCTTACTCACAGATAATCACACAGGCCTCACCTCAGACCATCCGTTGCCCTTACAACAGATAATCACACAGGCCTCACCTCAGACCATCCGTTGCCCTTACACACAGATAATCACACAGGCCTCACCTCAGACCATCCGTTGCCCTTACTCACAGATAATCACACAGGCCTCACCTCAGACCATCCGTTGCCCTTACACACAGATAATCACACAGGCCTCACACGCTTTCACCACACACTCTTCACACCATCACACAGATCTACGCTACACAGCTCCCCACTAATACACAGGTCTACACAGCACACACTCATCACATGCTGCTGGGATCACACCATTTAAATAGGAATGAGGCATGTTTTTCACCAAGTGGAGAGAGGAAGGGGCTTGGGTGTAGAGTACATATACAGACAGGCTCATTGGCCTATTGGTCCCAGGATGCAAAGCAGCCGTAGTCACACTAGAGGCGCTCATTCAGGCCCAGAGGGCTTTGCCTTCAGAACACTGAGCTGAGGAGGGGGATGAGGGAATCATGCATGGCCTAGCATGTTGTAAATTGTCTATGCTCTGATAATTACAGATGTTACCTGGAACAAAATGTATCTTAATCTGATAATTGACTCGTTGGGATTCAAGGTGAATGAATTGCATGAGCTACGTTTCTCTTTGATTTTCGCAGGTGGAAGGAAAACTCAATAATCACAAGAACACACAAACGTTGCTAACTTTCATAGTATCGATTTGCTTGAATCTGGACTCCTCTCAAACGCACACAACATACACCGTCACATATATAGTCCGCAACAAGTTGGAATTGAGGAACCTGCATCGGATCACCAATAGATGTAACGAGCAGATTGTAACAGGCTAATGCGATGCTCCGTTAGCCGTTACAGGTTTGCTACTGGTTGGTATAGCAACAGAGAATTACCAACCAACCTAAATACATTCTCAATTCCCGACTAGGAACTCAGCCCTCTGTCTAAAGTACAGTACCTGTGAGGAATTCCTTGGCAATGTAGCCTTCAGCATGGTCCTTCTAAAATGGTCCATAAAAACCCATTGGTACCGGGGTCTGACAACTTGGATGGACAAGAACTGAGGGTAACTGAGGACAATATTGCCACTCCCATTTGCCATATCTTCAATCTAAGACTACTAGAAAGTGTGTGCCCTCAGGCCTGGAGGGAAGCAAATGCTATTCCCCTACCTAAGGAAAATAAAGCCTGTTACAGACCGTTTGTAAACTTTTGGAAAAAAATAGTGTTTGACCAGATACAATGCTATTTTACAGTAAAAACAAATAATAATAACAGACTTTCAGCTTATAGGAAAGGACATTCAACAAGCACAGCACTTACACAAATCACTGATTGGCTGAGAGAAATTGATGATAAAATGATTTCTGTTTTGGAGGACTTCAGTGCAGCTTTTGACATTATCGATCATAGTCTGTTGCTGGAAAAACGTATGTGTTATGGCTTTACACCCCCTGCTATAATGTGGATAAAGAGTTACCTGTCTAACAGAACACAGAGGGTGTTCTTTAATGGAAGCCTCTCCAACATAATCCAGGAATAATCAGGAATTCCCCAAGGCAGCTCCCAATGCCACTTACTGTTTTCAATCTTTACTAATGACAAGCCACTGGGTTTGAATAAAGTATGTGTCTATGTATGCTGATGACTCAACACTGTACACGTCAGCTACTACAGAGACTGAAATGACTGCAACACTCAACAAAGAGCTGCAGTTAGTTTCAGAATGGGTGGCAAGGAATAAATTAGTGCTAAATAATTTAAAAACTATAAGCATTGTATTTGGAACAAATTATTCACTAAACCCTGAACCGAAACTAAATATTGTAATAAATAAAGTGGTAATTGAGCATGTTGAGGAAACTAAACTGCTTGGAGTAACCCTGGATTGTAAACTGTCATGGTCAAAACATATTGATACAACAGTAGCTAAGATGGGGAGAAGTCTGTCCATAATAAAGCACTGCTCTACCTTCTCGGCCTTCTTAACAGCACTATCAATAAGGCAGGTCATTCAGGCCCTAGTTTCTACCTTCTTAACAGCACTATCAATAAGGCAGGTCATTCAGGCCCTAGTTTCTACCTTCTTAACAACACTATCAATAAGGCAGGTCATTCAGGCCCTAGTTTCTACCTTCTTAACAACACTATCAATAAGGCAGGTCATTCAGGCCCTAGTTTCTACCTTCTTAACAACACTATCAATAAGTCAGGTCCTACAGGCCCTAGTTTCTACCTTCTTAACAACACTATCAACAAGGCAGGTCCTACAGGCCCTAGTTTCTACCTTCTTAACAACACTATCAACAAGGCAGGTCCTACAGGCCCTAGTTTCTACCTTCTTAACAACACTGTCAACAAGGCAGGTCCTTCAGGCCCTAGTTTGGTCTCACCTGGACCACTGTTTGTGCCACAAAGAGGGACTTAGGAAAACTACAATCAACTCAGAACAGGGCAGCACGGATGGTTCAGAACAGGGCAGCACGGATGGTTCAGAACAGGGCAGCACGGCTGGTTCAGAACAGGGCAGCACAGCTGGTTCTGAACAGGGCAGCACGGCTGGTTCTGAACAGGGCAGCACGGCTGGTTCAGAACAGGGCAGCACAGCTGGTTCTGAACAGGGCAGCACTAGCTGGTTCAGAACAGGGCAGCACAGCTGGTTCTGAACAGGGCAGCACGGCTGGTTCTGAACAGGGCAGCACGGCTGGTTCTGAACAGGGCAGCACGGCTGGTTCTGAACAGGGCAGCACAGCTGGTTCTGAACAGGGCAGCACGGCTGGGCCTTAGATGTACACAGAGAGCTAATATTAATAATATGCATGTTAATCTCTCATGGCTCAAAGCAGAAAAGAGATTCATTACTACTTGTATTTATGAGAGGTATTGACAAGCAGAATGCACTGAGCTGTCTGTTTAAACTACTGGCACACAGCTCAGACACCCATCCATACCCCACAAGACATGTCCCCAAAGGTCTCTTCACAATCCAGAACAGACTATGGGAGGCGCCCAGTACTACATAGAGCCATGACTACATGGAACTCTATTCCACAGTACTACATAGAGCCATGACTACATGAAACTCTATTCCACAGTACTACATAGAGCCATGACTACATGGAACTCTATTCCACAGTACTACATAGAGCCATGACTACATGAAACTCTATTCCACAGTACTACATAGAGCCATGACTACATGGAACTCTATTCCACAGTACTACATAGAGCCATGACTACATGAAACTCTATTCCACAGTACTACATAGAGCCATGACTACATGGAACTCTATTCTACAGTACTACATAGAGACATGACTACATGGAACTCTATTCCACAGTACTACATAGAGCCATGACTACATGGAACTCTATTCCACAGTACTACATAGAGCCATGACTACATGAAACTCTATTCCACAGTACTACATAGAGCCATGACTACATGGAACTCTATTCCACAGTACTACATAGAGCCATGACTACATGAAACTCTATTCCACAGTACTACATAGAGCCATGACTACATGGAACTCTATTCCACAGTACTACATAGAGCCATGACTACATGGAACTCTATTCCACAGTACTACATAGAGCCATGACACATGGAACTCTATTCCACAGTACTACATAGAGCCATGACTACATGGAACTCTATTCCACAGTACTACATAGAGCCATGACCACATGGAACTCTATTCCACAGTACTACATAGAGCCATGACTACATGAAACTCTATTCCACAGTACTACATAGAGCCATGACTACATGGAACTCTATTCCACAGTACTACATAGAGCCATGACTACATGGAACTCTATTCCACAGTACTACATAGAGCCATGACTACATGAAACTCTATTCCACAGTACTACATAGAGCCATGACTACATGGAACTCTATTCCACAGTACTACATAGAGCCATGACTACATGGAACTCTATTCCACAGTACTACATAGAGCCATGACTACATGGAACTCTATTCCACAGTACTACATAGAGCCATGACTACATGGAACTCTATTCCACAGTACTACATAGAGCCATGACTACATGGAACTCTATTCCACAGTACTACATAGAGCCATGACTACATGGAACTCTATTCCACAGTACTACATAGAGCCATGACTACATGGAACTCTATTCCACAGTACTACATGGACATAGAGCCATGACCATGGAACTCTATTCCACAGTACTACATAGAGCCATGACTACATGAAACTCTATTCCACATCAGGTAACTGATGCAGCAATAGAATCAGATTTAATAAACAGGTAAAAATACACCTGATGGAACAACGGGGTCTGTGAAGAGACACAAAAATAGTCACAAACACATGAAAATAAACACACAATGACATACAAACTATACACACACGGATTTTGTGTTGTAGATATGTGGTAGTAGAGTAGGGGCCTGAGGGCACACACTTAATATGTTGTGAAATATGTTGTGAATATATTATAATGTTTTTAAAAAATGCAAAACAGCCTTAATTTTACTGGACCCCAGGAATGGAGATCCATAATACATACAAATACAAATGATTAGATAAATTCTGTGAAACACCAAACAGTACCTAACTAACCTGAACTTGCACACAGTTCCTCAATTCCCGACCTGGAAGAGAACAAATGTTTTCTAAACGTCCGTATCTAGTTGCAGGGGTTTGTCTGAATCTAGAAAACTCTTTAAGTTGTTAAATGTAGTAATACAACAATGTGTACGCCGTCCTCTTGTCTATTTCAAATCTTCCCTCGTTGTTTGAGAAAGGTTGAGCGGCATCATGACATGTGGCACTTGGGACACCCACCATTCTCAATCAATGATAAAATATTTCAAAATAGACAAGATAGAGGCGTACACATTGTTGTATTCATGGAGCAGAACATGTATTTAAATGTAATAATGGCACATTTTCTAGATTCAAAACAAACCCAACTAGACAACGTTTAGAAAACACTGGTTGTCTCCCAAGTCAGAAATTGTGGAAGTATGGACAAGATAAAGTTGGTAAAATCCCATCAGACAGTACCCAGCAGACAGTACCCAGCAGACAGTACCCAGCAGACAGTACCCAGCAGACCATACCTACCCAGCAGACAGTACCCAGCAGACAGTACCCAGCAGACAGTACCCAGCAGACAGTACCCAGCAGACAGTACCCAGCAGACAGTACCCAGCAGACAGTACCCAGCAGACAGTACCCAGCAGACAGTACCCAGCAGACAGTACCCAGCAGACAGTACCCAGCAGACAGTACCCAGCAGACAGTACCCAGCAGACAGTACCCAGCAGACAGTACCCAGCAGACAGTACCCAGCAGACAGTACCCAGCAGACAGTACCCAGCAGACAGTACCCAGCAGACAGTACCCAGCAGACAGTACCCAGCAGACAGTACCCAGCAGACAGTACCCAGCAGACAGTACCCAGCAGACAGTACCCAGCAGACAGTACCCAGCAGACAGTACCCAGCAGACAGTACCCAGCAGACAGTACCCAGCAGACAGTACCCAGCAGACAGTACCCAGCAGACAGTACCCAGCAGACAGTACCCAGCAGACAGTACCCAGCAGACAGTACCCAGCAGACAGTACCCAGCAGACAGTACCCAGCAGACAGTACCAGCAGACAGTACCCAGCAGACAGTAGCAGACAGTACCCAGCAGACAGTACCCAGCAGACAGTACCCAGCAGACAGTACCCAGCAGACAGTACCCAGCAGACAGTACCCAGCAGACAGTACCCAGCAGACAGTACCCAGCAGACAGTACCCAGCAGACAGTACCCAGCAGTACCCAGCAGACAGTACCCAGCAGACAGTACCCAGCAGACAGTACCCAGCAGACAGTACCCAGCAGACAGTACCCAGCAGACAGTACCCAGCAGACAGTACCCAGCAGACAGTACCCAGCAGACAGTACCCAGCAGACAGTACCCAGCACCCAGCAGACAGTACCCAGCAGACAGTACCCAGCAGACAGTACCCAGCAGACAGTACCCAGCAGACAGTACCCAGCAGACAGTACCCAGCAGACAGTACCCAGCAGACAGTACCCAGCAGACAGTACCCAGCAGACAGTACCCAGCAGACAGTACCCAGCAGACAGTACCCAGCAGACAGTACCCAGCAGACAGTACCCAGCAGACAGTACAGCAGACAGTACCCAGCAGACAGTACCCAGCAGACAGTACCCAGCAGACAGTACCCAGCAGACAGTACCCAGCAGACAGTACCCAGCAGACAGTACCCAGCAGACAGTACCCAGCAGACAGTACCCAGCAGACAGTACCCAGCAGACAGTACCCAGCAGACAGTACCCAGCAGTACAGTACCCAGACAGTACCCAGCAGACAGTACCCAGCAGACAGTACCCAGCAGACAGTACCCAGCAGACAGTACCCAGCAGACAGTACCCAGCAGACAGTACCCAGCAGACAGTACCCAGCAGACAGTACCCAGCAGACAGTACCCAGCAGACAGTAGCAGACAGTACCCAGCAGACAGTACCCAGTACCCAGCACAGTACCCAGCAGACAGTACCCAGCAGACAGTACCCAGCAGACAGTACCCAGCAGACAGTACCCAGCAGACAGTACCCAGCAGACAGTACCCAGCAGACAGTACCCAGCAGACAGTACCCAGCAGACAGTACCCAGCAGACAGTTGCAGACAGTACCCAGCAGACAGTACCCAGCAGACAGTGCAGACAGTACCCAGCAGACAGTACCCAGCAGACAGTACCCACCAGACAGTACCCAGCAGACAGTACATAGCAGACAGTACCTAGCAGACAGTACCCAGCAGACAGTACCCAGCAGACAGTACCTAGCAGACAGCTGGAACAGAGTAATGGTCTGACTAGATGATAGCAATAGGGATGAGTTACTGTGGAAGGTGAAGTCCGACAGCGCTGTCTTTGAGCTTTGAAGAGTTGAATGTATAGACACCAGTGGTTCCAAAAGACCATGGCTTTTACAGACCATTTGGTCCAATGCTGGAAGGCTACATTGCCAAGGAATTACTCACAAGATACTGTACTTTAAACAGAGGGCCGTGTTCCAATAGTTCAGCCTCGATTGCAAACAAGATCACTGCATTTCCAATCAGTCAGTCACATGATAAGACAATGTCAAGAATCTCCAAGTGACCCAAATAATGTTGAGACATAACTACTGAGTTTTCGTGAATAAAAACTCCGCTCTACAGTCTAAACAGTTAGATATGAACTTGTGGCGTCTATACGAAAACAATGTAACGTGTTGGGGTTATTGATACAGTGTTCACACTGCTGACATTAGCAACATTGTGGCAACCAACGTAAGTGGGTGACCAAGCTCAAGGTATCGATAACTTGTAAGCTTTCGCCTACATTTTTTTTTTTTTCATTTGGAAACGAGTTGTGATAGCTAAATCAGACCAGCTATTATAACTTGTGAACTTATCAAGCAAAGTAAGTAACATTATTGTTGTTTAACATCACGCTCGATCATTACCTGTAGTAATAGACATCACTCTTGCCAGCACTGAGCCCTGACTTCCGGATCACTTCTTCTTTCTTCCAGCCCGGTGGCAGAGAGGGACAATCCATCCTCTTCTTCTCCATAACCATTTAGTGTAGAATTAGGAATCACATCAATCGCTGTAATCAACTCAGTCAAAGAAATACGTTACAACGTGTTTAATAAATACACCTGACTTGGCGATCTAAAAGTGAAGCTCTAACTAAAGCCGTTTGAACTAACCACTAAACCGGAGCGAAAAGCTTTTATTTCCGCTGTTGTATCCTGTAGGTATATATATATATATATATATATATTGAATCCTTGGTTGTTGTTGACAGGTTTCCTAATTCGATCTTCAACTATCCCAAAATGCGAGTGACCCGCCAGTAGTTACAGATCTCCTTTGGCCAAAGGCGGCGGCGGTGGCAGTGACGTTCAGATATTTCAGCACGTCCCACACAGTGACCCGGCGCTTGGCAACCGTTCTCAGAGCAACGCCCCGCCTCCACTGAACACTCCCGTCACTTCTCGGTCACATCCCCCCCTCCCCTCCCCACTAAGGCGGAAACTAGGGGTTGGTTTTGACTAGATGCTGTACGGCTTTTGTCAGGTTTTTAGGAGAATTTGCTCAGTAGGTTATGGAGAATTTGCGTAGTAGGTTATGGAGAATTTGCGTAGTAGGTTATGGAGAATTTGCGTAGTAGGTTATGGAGAATTTGCGCAGTAGGTTAGGATAATTTACGCAGTAGGTTATGGAGAATTTGCGCAGTAGGTTAGGATAATTTACGCAGTAGGTTATGGAGAATTTGCGTAATAGGTTAGGAGAATTTACGTAGTAGGTTAGGATAATTTGCGCAGTAGGTTAGGAGAATTAGGTTTAAGGTTAGGAAAAGGGTTAGGGATTGCTGAGAAAGGCAAAACGTTAACTTTACAAAAGCTGGAGCCCTTATAGCCATGGCTGTGATGTAACAATTACATAGAAAATACCATTCGTTCCTAAAATACGAACAATGTAATAAAACAGTATTTAATTCGAATGTTCCAGCGTGTATTATCATTGGCTTTCCTCATCAAGGCCCTAAAGACGTATTTCGGTCGTCACTACTTACCACAGCCGCAGCTGCTTTTTCCACCAATCAGATAAGAGAATGTGATGACGCGAACTACTATCGGCTTGCATTGGGGGGACAGACAGACGGAAAGACATTTTGTGATCCATCGATGATTAGCTTATTTATTAGCTATAATAAAACCAACCGATCGAAATCCAAAGTGATAATCGGATGTGTTATTCAAACTGCTACAATATCTGCATTGTTTTTAAAGTGCCATGTAGACAAACAAATGGACACATCTTGATTTTAGATTTTTTGTTGATGTTCAAAATCCACAAGTATACAGGGGTAACCCACCACCCTAACACCACTCTACACAGGGGTAACTCACCACCCTAACACCACTCTATACAGGGGTAACTCACCCCACTCTATACAGGGGTAACTCACCACCCTAACCCCACTCTATACAGGGGTAACTCACCACCCCACTCTATACAGGGGTAACTACCACCCTAACCCACTCTATACAAGGGGTAACTCACCACCCTAACCCCACTCTATACAGGGGTAACTCACCACCCCACTCTATACAGGGGTAACTCACCACCCTAACCCCACTCTATACAGGGGTAACTCACCACCCCACTCTATACAGGGGTAACTCACCACCCTAACCCCACTCTATACAGGGGTAACTCACCACCCTAACCCCACTCTATACAGGGGTAACTCACCACCCTAACCCCACTCTATACAGGGGTAACTCACCACCCTAACCCCACTCTATACAGGGGTAACTCACCACCCTAACCCCACTCTATACAGGGGTAACTCACCACCCTAACTCCACTCTATACAGGGTAACTCACCACCCTAACTCCACTCTATACAAGGGTAACTCACCACCCTAACCCCACTCTATACAGGGGTAACTCACCACCCCACTCTATACAGGGGTAACTCACCACCCTAACCCCACTCTATACAGGGGTAACTCACCACCCTAACCCCACTCTATACAGGGGTAACTCACCACCCTAACACCACTCTATACAGGGGTAACTCACCACCTTAACCCCACTCTATAAAGGGGTAACTCACCACCCTAACCCCACTCTATATAGGGGTAACTCACCACCCTAACCCCACTCTATACAGGGGTAACTCACCACCCTAACCCCACTCTATACAGGGGTAACTCACCACCCTAACCCCACTCTATAAAGGGGTAACTCACCACCCTAACCCCACTCTATACAGGGGTAACTCACCACCCTAACCCCACTCTATACAGGGGTAACTCACCACCTTAACCCCACTCTATACAGGGGTAACTCACCACCCTAACCACACTCTATACAGGGGTAACTCACCACCCCACTCTATACAGGGGTAACTCACCACACTAACCCCACTCTATACAGGGGTAACTCACCACCCTAACCACACTCTATACAGGGGTAACTCACCACCCTAACCCTACTCTATACAGGGGTAACTCACCACCCTAACCCCACTCTATACAGGGGTAACTCACCACCCTAACCACACTCTATACAGGGGTAACTCACCACCCTAACCACACTCTATACAGGGGTAACTCACCACCCTATCCACACTCTATACAGGGGTAACTCACCACCCTAACTCCACTCTATACAGGGGTAACTCACCACCCTAACCCCACTCTATACAGGGGTAACTCACCACCACCCACTCTATACAGGGGTAACTCACCACCCCCCCACTCTATACAGGGGTAACTCACCACCCTAACCCCACTCTATACAGGGGTAACTCACCACCCTAACCCCACTCTATACAGGGGTAACTCACCACCCCACTATACAGGGGTAACTCACCACCCTAACCCCACTCTATACAGGGGTAACTCACCACCCTAACCCCACTCTATACAGGGGTAACTCACCACCCTAACCCCACTCTATACAGGGGTAACTCACCACCCTAACCCCACTCTATACAGGGGTAACTCACCACCCTAACCACACTCTATACAGGGGTAACTCACCACCCTAACCCCACTCTATACAGGGGTAACTCACCACCCTAACCACACTAACCACCACCCTAACTCCACTCTATACAGGGGTAACTCACCACCCTAACCCCACTCTATACAGGGGTAACTCACCACCCCCACTCTATACAGGGGTAACTCACCACCCTAACCCCACTCTATACAGGGGTAACTCACCACCATAACCCCACTCTATACAGGGGTCACTCACCACCCTAACCCCACTCTATACAGGGGTAACTCACCACCCTAACCCCACTCTATACAGGGGTAACTCACCACCCTAACCCCACTCTATACAGG
Organism: Oncorhynchus masou masou; assembly: GCF_036934945.1. NCBI lineage: Eukaryota > Metazoa > Chordata > Actinopteri > Salmoniformes > Salmonidae > Oncorhynchus > Oncorhynchus masou. Next base: position 97,671 of record NW_027006692.1, read on the forward strand.
GGTAACTCACCACCCTAACCCCACTCTATACAGGGGTAACTCCCTACCACCCTAACCCCACTCTATACAGGGGTAACTCACCACCCTAACCCCACTATACAGGGGTAACTCACCACCCTAACCCCACTCTATACAGGGGTAACTCACCACCCTAACCCCACTCTATACAGGG
>NW_027006692.1:105342-125509 GCF_036934945.1 Oncorhynchus masou masou
AACCAGGTAGACCAGATCACCTTTATTTAACCAGGTAGACCAGATCTCCTTTATTTAACCAGGTAGACCAGATCATCTTTATTTAACCAGATAGACCAGATCACCTTTATTTAACCAGGTAGACCAGATCATCTTTATTTAACCAGGTAGACCAGATCATCTTCATTTAACCAGGTAGACCAGATCACCTTTATTTAACCAGGTAGACCAGATCACCTTTATTTAACCATGTAGACCAGATCATCTTTATTTAACCAGGTAGACCAGATCACCTTTATTTAACCAGGTAGACCAGATCGCCTTTATTTAACCAGGTAGACCAGATCGCCTTTATTTAACCAGGTAGACCAGATCTCCTTTATTTAACCAGGTAGACCAGATCACCTTTATTTAATCAGGTAGACCAGATCGCCTTTATTTAACCAGGTTGACCAGATCGCCTTTATTTAACCAGGTAGACCAGATCGCCTTTATTTAACCAGGTAGACCAGATCATCTTTATTTAACCAGGTAGACCAGATCATCTTTATTTAACCAGGTAGACCAGATCACCTTTATTTAACCAGGTAGACCATATCATCTTTATTTAAAACAGGTAGACCAGATCGCCTTTATTTAACCAGGTAGACCAGATCGCCTTTATTTAACCAGGTAGACCAGATCACCTTTATTTAACCAGGTAGACCAGATCGCCTTTATTTAACCAGGTAGACCAGATCATCTTTATTTAACCAGGTAGACCAGATCACCTTTATTTAACCAGGTAGACCAGATCGCCTTTATTTAACCAGGTAGACCAGATCGCCTTTATTTAACCAGGTAGACCAGATCGCCTTTATTTAACCAGGTAGACCAGATCGCCTTTATTTAACCAGGTAGACCAGATCGCCTTTATTTAACCAGGTAGACCAGATCGCCTTTATTTAACCAGGTAGACCAGATCATCTTTATTTAACCAGGTAGACCAGATCATCTTTATTTAACCAGGTAGACCAGATCACCTTTATTTAACCAGGTAGACCAGATCGCCTTTATTTAACCAGGTAGACCAGATCGCCTTTATTTAACCAGGTAGACCAGATCATCTTTATTTAACCAGGTAGACCAGATCATCTTTATTTAACCAGGTAGACCAGATCACCTTTATTTAACCAGGTAGACCAGATCATCTTTATTTAACCAGGTAGACCAGATCATCTTTATTTAACCAGGTAGACCAGATCATCTTTATTTAACCAGGTAGACCAGATCACCTTTATTTAACCAGGTAGACCAGATCACCTTTATTTAACCAGGTAGACCAGATCACCTTTATTTAACCAGGTAGACTAGATCATCTTTATTTAACCAGGTAGACCAGTTGAGAACAAGTTCTCATTTACAACTACGACCTTTGATCAAGATAAAGTAGAGCAGTGCGACACAAACAACAACACAGAGTTACACATGGAATAAACAAACGTACAGTCAATAACACAAAACGAAAACATCTTTATACAGTGTCTGCAAGTGGCATGAGGTGGTAAGGCAAAAAATAGGCCATAGTTGCGAAAGTAATTACAATTTAGCAGATTAACACTCGAAAGGCAGCGATCAATGATGACAAAAATGATCCACTCAAACTTGCCCAGTGAAAGCTCAGTAACCGTTTTACGTGAATGATTTACTTTATTTATTGGTAAATAGTTGTTAAGACAGCCATTGTAGAATATGTAGTTTTCCAATTTGGTTCTCTCTCTTACACATGTCTGTCTCCTATATTCAGAGTTGACCTTCTCTTTACATTGTGTGAAAGGGACTATTGAAAACAATATTGTTAATATATTATTATATTACAATGTTATTCATTTATTGTCATGTAGTCAGGTTTGCCACTACGGTGCAGCAAAGTAGCCTTGTGTATAGTTATTCATACTCAATTCTAAACTGCATTGATTGCATAGTCTTACGGAGTCCTCAATGAGCAGTCTACTTCCTCCATTCAACTAATTATACATTTTCAGATCATATCACCGTCTTTAAATAGCTTCGCTCTCGCACACACCCAAAACAACTTCTACCTGAAACCCAACCCGCTCGCCAAGTAGTGGTGAAAGAGATAGTACGAGAGGAGACAGTAGTGGTCACAGTTTTCTAGTAGTGTTTTAGTTTTCATGAACCACCCTAGTTTGTGAGGCCTGCCTGCATTGCCACCTGGGTAACATATTCATTAGTGTACGCCGTCCGTCCCAAAACAATTCGCAATGGAAATAAAACAAAAACGTGTGTCTCTAATTTGACACAATCATGTCGTCCCCTTCCTGTTTTAATCAGCTTTCTTCCGTTTGGGGCCGAGTGAATAAGACCCAACAGATAAGGGTGTTCGTCATATTCAGAGCCACTGTTAGCGAGGTCCCTGAAGGGAACTCTATATCAAATTCAAATTCAAATTCAAGCTGCTTTATTGGCTGAAAAACATTGTGTCAATATTGAGATGCATATACATTGTAACAAAATTCTAAATGATAGCAAATATAAAATATAAAAGTGTAGTAAATAATAATACAAAATTAAATACAAAAATAATAATAATTACAGTAATAACAATAATAGCAATAACAATTAAGTTACTGCTTACTATGCAGATGTTATTATTCAGTGTCCCTCAGGCTATATCTCTGACTAATGAGATGCATTCTAAACATTCTATCATTAGAATTAGAATTCTAAGCATTCTATCATTAGAATTAGAATTCTAAGCATTCTATCATTAGAATTAGAATTCTAAGCATTCTATCATTAGAATTAGAATTCTAAGCATTCTATCATTAGAAATAGAATTCTAAGCATTCCATCATTAAAATTAGAACTCTAAGCATTCTATCATTAGAAATAGAATTCTAAGCATTCTAAACTCTCCACTTAGCAAAGGTTATTACATCACTTCACATTCAATATTTGCTCACCACATCACTCGCTCTCTTTCTCTCTGGGGTTATCATCTTACTCAATAGCTGTCTCGCACTGATGTCTTGTAATCCTCGAAAACTCTTTTTTTTAATTGAATATTGATTAATATGCTCTTGAAAATGTGATTTGCGAAGTGTTCTTTTGTTGTTGTATTAAGGATTAATTGTGTCCCCTAAGAATGTAGAAGATAGAGCCCTGATCTACAGGCCCTTGTGGCTCCAATAAACTTGACCCATTATGTAGAAGATGATGCCGGGTCAGTCTGGACTGTCTGCGCTTCATTCACCTTTGAACGATTTAAGTCTTACTAGAAACAAGAGGAAAAACAAAGTGTGATAGTGGTTGATAGTTATTCTGTTGTAAACAAAATCAAACATGTTTGTTCTGATCAAAAATGCAGTCCAGTTGCATCATTAGCCTGAACCTGTGGATCACACTAATTCCCATCATCATCATCATAGCCCCCCCCCCCACCCACCCACACACACACACACACACACACCTTACAGACCTTCATATGAGCTAGGGCAGCCCAAACGAGCATTGTTCTGAGCAGCCACATTAAAAGGCCTGACCATGGCTGGGTTCAGCCTAGCGAAGAGACAACAGGGAGCCCCTCGCCCTGCATTGTTCATCCTGCTGAGTGGGGCTGAGTGGGAGGGGGAAACACCACAGCCTATATTGATTAGAGAGACCGAGCCAGACAGAACAGAGGAGCCTCTCTAGACCCGTAGAGAATTGTTCTCGGGCTTTTCAGTAGCCAATGACAATCCAAATAAGTGTGGGAGCAAACGCCTCCTAAGACCAGTATTCCATGTTTCTCACCATGTTAGAAAATGTGGGGTATATTATGCAGATATTTGTCATTATGGAGATAAAGAATACTATATTCAGATTGTTGTCACAAATGTATTGTCATTGCTCTAAGCTATCAATCAATCAATCAATCAATCAATCAAATCTATTTACAAATCCCTTTTTACATCAGCTGATGTCACTAAGTGCTGTACAGAAACCCAGTCTAAAACCCCAAAACAGCAAGCGATGCAGGTGTAGAAGCACGGTGGCTAGGAACAACTCCCCAGAAAGGCCAGAACCAAGGAAGGAACCTAGAGAGGAACCAGCCTATGTGGGGTGGCCAGTCCTCTTCTGGCTGTGCCAGGTGGAGATTATATAACAGAACATGGCCAAGATGTTCAAATGTTCATAAATGACCAGCATGGTCAAATAATAATAATCACAGGCAGAACAGTTGAAACTGGAGCAGAAGCACGGCCAGGTGGACTGGGGACAGCAAGGAGTCCTCAGTTACATGTCAGTTACATGTTCATCTAGTCCTTCCCTTGTTAACAGTCTTGTTGTTCAACTGGTGCTGTCAGTTATAGTATTGTGGAATCAGTGTGTCTTCTGCTCCCCCTACAGGCATTGAATAGTTACTGCGGGGAGAGAAGAAGGTTTAACAAAGCCTGGGACCATTACCTCTGTTTCTCCTGCTTCAGAACCACTACCATTCCATTACCTCTGTTTCAGAACCACTACCATTCCACTACCTCTGTTTCAGAACCACTACCATTCCACTACCTCTGTTTCAGAACCACTACCATTCCACTACTTCTGTTTCAGAACCACTACCATTCCATTACCTCTGTTTCAGAACCACTACCATTCCATTACCTCTGTTTCAGAACCACTACCATTCCACTACCTCTGTTTCAGAACCACTACCATTCCACTACCTCTGTTTCAGAACCACTACCATTCCATTACTACCTACTTCCATTTCCTCTGTTTCAGAACCACTACCATTCCATTACCTCTGTTTCAGAACCACTACCATTCCATTACCTCTGTTTCAGAACCACTACCATTCCACTACCTCTGTTTCAGAACCACTACCATTCCATTACCTCTGTTTCAGAACCACTACCATTCCATTACCTCTGTTTCAGAACCACTACCATTCCATTACCTCTGTTTCAGAACCACTACCATTCCACTACCTCTGTTTCAGAACCACTACCATTCCACTACCTCTGTTTCAGAACCACTACCATTCCATTACCTCTGTTTCAGAACCACTACCATTCCATTACCTCTGTTTCAGAACCACTACCATTCCACTACCTCTGTTTCAGAACCACTACCATTCCACTACCTCTGTTTCAGAACCACTACCATTCCATTACCTCTGTTTCAGAACCACTACCATTCCACTACCTCTGTTTCAGAACCACTACCATTCCATTACCTCTGTTTCAGAACCACTACCATTCCATTACCTCTGTTTCAGAACCACTACCATTCCACTACCTCTGTTTCAGAACCACTACCATTCCACTACTTCTGTTTCAGAACCACTACCATTCCATTACCTCTGTTTCAGAACCACTACCATTCCATTACCTCTGTTTCAGAACCACTACCATTCCACTACCTCTGTTTCAGAACCACTACCATTCCATTACCTCTGTTTCAGAACCACTACCATTCCATTACCTCTGTTTCAGAACCACTACCATTCCACTACCTCTGTTTCAGAACCACTACCATTCCACTACCTCTGTTTCAGAACCACTACCATTCCACTACCTCTGTTTCAGAACCACTACCATTCCATTACCTCTGTTTCAGAACCACTACCATTCCATTACCTCTGTTTCAGAACCACTACCATTCCACTACCTCTGTTTCAGAACCACTACCATTCCACTACCTCTGTTTCAGAACCACTACCATTCCATTACCTCTGTTTCAGAACCACTACCATTCCACTACCTCTGTTTCAGAACCACTACCATTCCATTACCTCTGTTTCAGAACCACTACCATTCCACTACCTCTGTTTCAGAACCACTACCATTCCATTACCTCTGTTTCAGAACCACTACCATTCCATTACCTCTGTTTCAGAACCACTACCATTCCACTACCTCTGTTTCAGAACCACTACCATTCCACTACCTCTGTTTCAGAACCACTACCATTCCACTACCTCTGTTTCAGAACCACTACCATTCCATTACCTCTGTTTCAGAACCACTACCATTCCACTGTTTCAGAACCACTACCATTCCACTACCTCTGTTTCAGAACCACTACCATTCCATTACCTCTGTTTCAGAACCACTACCATTCCACTACCTCTGTTTCAGAACCACTACCATTCCACTACCTCTGTTTCAGAACCACTACCATTCCACTACCTCTGTTTCAGAACCACTACCATTCCACTACCTCTGTTTCAGAACCACTACCATTCCACTACCTCTGTTTCAGAACCACTACCATTCCACTACCTCTGTTTCAGAACCACTACCATTCCATTACCTCTGTTTCAGAACCACTACCATTCCACTACCTCTGTTTCAGAACCACTACCATTCCACTACCTCTGTTTCAGAACCACTACCATTCCACTACCTCTGTTTCAGAACCACTACCATTCCACTACCTCTGTTTCAGAACCACTACCATTCCATTACCTCTGTTTCAGAACCACTACCATTCCACTACCTCTGTTTCAGAACCACTACCACCAGAACCACTACCATTCCATTACCTCTGTTTCAGAACCACTACCATTCCACTACCTCTGTTTCAGAACCACTACCATTCCACTACCTCTGTTTCAGAACCACTACCATTCCATTACCTCTGTTTCAGAACCACTACCATTCCACTACCATTCCACTACCTCTGTTTCAGAACCACTACCATTCCATTACCCTCTGTTTCAGAACCACTACCATTCCATTACCTCTGTTTCAGAACCACTACCATTCCATTACCTCTGTTTCAGAACCACTACCATTCCACTACCTCTGTTTCAGAACCACTACCATTCCATTACCTCTGTTTCAGAACCACTACCATTCCATTACCTCTGTTTCAGAACCACTACCATTCCACTTACCTCTGTTTCAGAACCACTACCATTCCATTACCTCTGTTTCAGAACCACTACCATTCCATTACCTCTGTTTCAGAACCACTACCATTCCACTACCTCTGTTTCAGAACCACTACCATTCCACTACCTCTGTTTCAGAACCACTACCATTCCATTACCTCTGTTTCAGAACCACTACCATTCCATTACCTCTGTTTCAGAACCACTACCATTCCACTACCTCTGTTTCAGAACCACTACCATTCCACTACCTCTGTTTCAGAACCACTACCATTCCACTACCTCTGTTTCAGAACCACCACCATTCCACTACCTCTGTTTCAGAACCACTACCATTCCACTACTTCTGTTTCAGAACCACTACCATTCCATTACCTCTGTTTCAGAACCACTACCATTCCACTACCTCTGTTTCAGAACCACTACCATTCCATTACCTCTGTTTCAGAACCACTACCATTCCACTACCTCTGTTTCCACTACCATTCCACTACCTCTGTTTCAACCACTACCATTTCCACTACCATTACCTCTGTTTCAGAACCACTACCATTCCATTACCTCTGTTTCAGAACCACTACCATTCCACTACCTCTGTTTCAGAACCACTACCATTCCACTTCCAGAACCACTACCATTCCATTACCTCTGTTTCAGAACCACTACCATTCCATTACCTCTGTTTCAGAACCACTACCATTCCACTACCTCTGTTTCAGAACCACTATTCCATTCTGTTTCAGAACCACTACCTTCCATGTTTCAGAACCACTACCATTCCATTACCTCTGTTTCAGAACCACTACCATTCCACTACCTCTGTTTCAGAACCACTACCATTCCATTACCTCTGTTTCAGAACCACTACCATTCCACTACCTCTGTTTCAGAACCACTACCATTCCACTACCTCTGTTTCAGAACCACTACCATTCCATTACCTCTGTTTCAGAACCACTACCATTCCACTACCTCTGTTTCAGAACCACTACCATTCCATTACCTCTGTTTCAGAACCACTACCATTCCACTACCTCTGTTTCAGAACCACTACCATTCCACTACCTCTGTTTCAGAACCACTACCATTCCACTACCTCTGTTTCAGAACCACTACCATTCCATTACCTCTGTTTCAGAACCACTACCATTCCATTACCTCTGTTTCAGAACCACTACCATTCCATTACCTCTGTTTCAGAACCACTACCATTCCACTACCTCTGTTTCAGAACCACTACCATTCCATTACCTCTGTTTCAGAACCACTACCATTCCATTACCTCTGTTTCAGAACCACTACCATTCCACTACCTCTGTTTCAGAACCACTACCATTCCATTACCTCTGTTTCAGAACCACTACCATTCCACTACCTCTGTTTCAGAACCACTACCATTCCATTACCTCTGTTTTCCACTACTTCTGTTTCAGAACCACTACCATTCCATTACTACCATCTGTTTCAGAACCACTACCATTCCACTACCTCAGTTTCAGAACCACTACCATTCCACTACCTCTGTTTCAGAACCACTACCATTCCATTACCTCTGTTTCAGAACCACTACCATTCCACTACTTCTGTTTCAGAACCACTACCATTCCATTACCTCTGTTTCAGAACCACTACCATTCCACTACCTCTGTTTCAGAACCACTACCATTCCACTACCTCTGTTTCAGAACCACTACCATTCCATTCCACTACCTCTGTTTCAGAACCACTACCATTCCATTACCTCTGTTTCAGAACCACTACCATTCCATTACCTCTGTTTCAGAACCACTACCATTCCACTACCTCTGTTTCAGAACCACTACCATTCCACTACCTCTGTTTCAGAACCACTACCATTCCATTACCTCTGTTTCAGAACCACTACCATTCCACTACTTCTGTTTCAGAACCACTACCATTCCATTACCTCTGTTTCAGAACCACTACCATTCCATTACCTCTGTTTCAGAACCACTACCATTCCACTACCTCTGTTTCAGAACCACTACCATTCCACTACCTCTGTTTCAGAACCACTACCATTCCACTACTTCTGTTTCAGAACCACTACCATTCCATTACCTCTGTTTCAGAACCACTACCATTCCATTACCTCTGTTTCAGAACCACTACCATTCCACTACCTCTGTTTCAGAACCACTACCATTCCATTACCTCTGTTTCTCCTGCTTCAGAACCACTACCATTCCATTACCTCTGTTTCAGAACCACTGCCATTCCATTACCTCTGTTTCAGAACCACTACCATTCCACTACCTCTGTTTCAGAACCACTACCATTCCACTACCTCTGTTTCAGAACCACTACCATTCCACTACTTCTGTTTCAGAACCACTACCATTCCATTACCTCTGTTTCAGAACCACTACCATTCCATTACCTCTGTTTCAGAACCACTACCATTCCACTACCTCTGTTTCAGAACCACTACCATTCCACTACCTCTGTTTCAGAACCACTACCATTCCATTACCTCTGTTTCAGAACCACTACCATTCCACTACCTCTGTTTCAGAACCACTACCATTCCACTACTTCTGTTTCAGAACCACTACCATTCCATTACCTCTGTTTCAGAACCACTACCATTCCATTACCTCTGTTTCAGAACCACTACCATTCCACTACCTCTGTTTCAGAACCACTACCATTCCATTACCTCTGTTTCTACTGCTTCAGAACCACTACCATTCCATTACCTCTGTTTCAGAACCACTGCCATTCCATTACCTCTGTTTCAGAACCACTACCATTCCACTACCTCTGTTTCAGAACCACTACCATTCCATTACCTCTGTTTCAGAACCACTACCATTCCATTACCTCTGTTTCAGAACCACTACCAGAACCACTACCATTCCACTACCTCTGTTTCAGAACCACTACCATTCCATTACCTCTGTTTCAGAACCACTACCATTCCATTACCTCTGTTTCAGAACCACTACCATTCCATTACCTCTGTTTCAGAACCACTACCATTCCACTACCTCTGTTTCAGAACCACTACCATTCCACTACCTTCTGTTTCAGAACCACTACCATTCCATTACCTCTGTTTCAGAACCACTACCATTCCATTACCTCTGTTTCAGAACCACTACCATTCCACTACCTCTGTTTCAGAACCACTACCATTCCACTTACCTCTGTTTCTACCATTCCATTACCTCTGTTTCTCCTGCTTCAGAACCACTACCATTCCATTACCTCTGTTTCAGAACCACTACCATTCCACTACCTCTGTTTCAGAACCACTACCATTCAGAACCACTACCATCTGTTGTTTCAGAACCACTACCATTCCACTACCTCTGTTTCAGAACCACTACCATTCCATTACCTCTGTTTCAGAACCACTACCATTCCATTACCTCTGTTTCAGAACCACTACCATGTTTACCTCTGTTTCAGAACCACTACCATTCCACTACCTCTGTTTCAGAACCACTACCATTCCACTACCTCTGTTTCAGAACCACTACCATTCCATTACCTCTGTTTCAGAACCACTACCATTCCACTACCTCTGTTTCAGAACCACTACCATTCCACTACCTCTGTTTCAGAACCACTACCATTCCATTACCTCTGTTTCAGAACCACTACCATTCCATTACCTCTGTTTCAGAACCACTACCATTCAGAACCACTACCATTCCATTACCTCTGTTTCAGAACCACTACCATTCCATAGAACCACTACCATTCCACTACCTCTGTTTCAGAACCACTACCATTCCACTACCTCTGTTTCAGAACCACTACCATTCCATTACCTCTGTTTCAGAACCACTACCATTCCATTACCTCTGTTTCAGAACCACTACCATTCCACTACCTCTGTTTCAGAACCACTACTACCATTTCCATTACCTCTGTTTCAGAACCACTACCATTCCATTACCTTCTGTTTCAGAACCATTCCACTACCTCTGTTTCAGAACCACTACCATTCCACTACCTCTGTTTCAGAACCACTACCATTCCACTACCTCTGTTTCAGAACCACTACCATTCCATTACCTCTGTTTCAGAACCACTACCATTCCACTACTTCTGTTTCAGAACCACTACCATTCCATTACCTCTGTTTCAGAACCACTACCATTCCATTACCTCTGTTTCAGAACCACTACCATTCCACTACCTCTGTTTCAGAACCACTACCATTCCACTACCTCTGTTTCAGAACCACTACCATTCCACTACTTCTGTTTCAGAACCACTACCATTCCATTACCTCTGTTTCAGAACCACTACCATTCCATTACCTCTGTTTCAGAACCACTACCATTCCACTACCTCTGTTTCAGAACCACTACCATTCCATTACCTCTGTTTCAGAACCACTCCTTCCACTACCTCTGTTTCAGAACCACTACCATTCCATTACCTCTGTTTCAGAACCACTACCATTCCACTACCTCTGTTTCAGAACCACTACCATTCCAGAACCACTACCATCTGTTTCAGAACCACTACCATTCCACTACCTCTGTTTCAGAACCACTACCATTCCACTACCTCTGTTTCAGAACCACTACCATTCCATTACCTCTGTTTCAGAACCACTACCATTCCATTACCTCTGTTTCAGAACCACTACCATTCCACTACCTCTGTTTCAGAACCACTACCATTCCACTACCTCTGTTTCAGAACCACTACCATTCCATTACCTCTGTTTCAGAACCACTACCATTCCACTACTTCTGTTTCAGAACCACTACCATTCCATTACCTCTGTTTCAGAACCACTACATTCCATTACCTCTGTTTCAGAACCACTACCATTCCACTACCTCTGTTTCAGAACCACTACCATTCCACTACCTCTGTTTCAGAACCACTACCATTCCACTACCTCTGTTTCAGAACCACTACCATTCCACTACCTCTGTTTCAGAACCACTACCATTCCACTACCATTCCACTACCATTCTGTTTCAGAACCACTACCATTCCATTACCTCTGTTTCAGAACCACTACCATTCCACTACCTCTGTTTCAGAACCACTACCATTCCACCTCTGTTTCCTCTTCCACTACCTCTGTTTCAGAACCACTATTCCATTCCAGAACCACTACCATTCCATTTCAGAACCACTACCATTCCACTACCTCTGTTTCAGAACCACTACCATTCCATTACCTCTGTTTCAGAACCACTACCATTCCACTACCTCTGTTTCAGAACCACTACCATTCCACTACCTCTGTTTCAGAACCACTACCATTCCACTACCTCTGTTTCAGAACCACTACCATTCCATTACCTCTGTTTCAGAACCACTACCATTCCACTACTTCTGTTTCAGAACCACTACCATTCCATTACCTCTGTTTCAGAACCACTACCATTCCACTACCTCTGTTTCAGAACCACTACCATTCCACTACCTCTGTTTCAGAACCACTACCATTCCATTACCTCTGTTTCAGAACCACTACCATTCCATTACCTCTGTTTCAGTTTCAGAACCACTACCATTCCACTACCTCTGTTTCAGAACCACTACCATTCCACTACCTCAGTTTCAGAACCACTACCATTCCATTACCTCTGTTTCAGAACCACTACCATTCCACTACCTCTGTTTCAGAACCACTACCATTCCACTACCTCTGTTTCAGAACCACTACCATTCCATTACCTCTGTTTCAGAACCACTACCATTCCACTACCTCTGTTTCAGAACCACTACCATTCCATACCATTCCATCTGTTTCAGAACCACTACCATTCCATACCTCTGTTTCAGAACCACTACCATTCCATTACCCCTCTGTTTCAGAACCTCAGAACCACTACCATTCCATTACCTCTGTTTCAGAACCACTACCATTCCACTACCTCTGTTTCAGAACCACTACCATTCCACCTACCTCTGTTTCAGAACCACTACCATTCCATTACCTCTGTTTCAGAACCACTCCATTCCATTACCTCTGTTTCAGAACCACTACCATTCCACTACCTCTGTTTCAGAACCACTATTCCATTCTGTTTCAGAACCACTACCATTCTGTTTCAGAACCACTACCATTCCATTACCTCTGTTTCAGAACCACTACCTCTACCTTTCAGAACCACTACCATTCCACTACCTCTGTTTCAGAACCACTACCATTCCACTACCTCTGTTTCAGAACCACTACCATTCCATACCTCTGTTTCAGAACCACTACCATTCCACTACCTCTGTTTCAGAACCACCATTCCACTTCCAGAACCACTACCATTCCATTACCTCTGTTTCAGAACCACTACCATTCCACTACCTCTGTTTCAGAACCACTACCATTCCATTACCTCTGTTTCAGAACCACTACCATTCCACTACCTCTGTTTCAGAACCACTACCATTCCATTACCTCTGTTTCAGAACCACTACCATTCCATTACCTCTGTTTCAGAACCACTACCATTCCACTACCTCTGTTTCAGAACCACTACCATTCCACTACCTCTGTTTCAGAACCACTACCATTCCACTACCTCTGTTTCAGAACCACTACCATTCCATTACCTCTGTTTCAGAACCACTACCATTCCATTACCTCTGTTTCAGAACCACTACCATTCCATTACCTCTGTTTCAGAACCACTACCATTCCACTACCTCTGTTTCAGAACCACTACCATTCCACTACCTCTGTTTCAGAACCACTACCATTCCATTACCTCTGTTTCAGAACCACTACCATTCCATTACCTCTGTTTCAGAACCACTACCATTCCATTACCTCTGTTTCAGAACCACTACCATTCCACTACCTCTGTTTCAGAACCACTACCATTCCATTACCTCTGTTTCAGAACCACTACCATTCCATTACCTCTGTTTCAGAACCACTACCATTCCACTACCTCTGTTTCAGAACCACTACCATTCCACTACCTCTGTTTCAGAACCACTACCATTCCACTACCTCTGTTTCAGAACCACTACCATTCCACTACTTCTGTTTCAGAACCACTACCATTCCATTACCTCTGTTTCAGAACCACTACCATATCATTACCTCTGTTTCAGAACCACTACCATTCCACTACCTCTGTTTCAGAACCACTACCATTCCACTACCTCTGTTTCAGAACCACTACCATTCCATTACCTCTGTTTCAGAACCACTACCATTCCACTACCTCTGTTTCAGAACCACTACCATTCCACTACTTCTGTTTCAGAACCACTACCATTCCATTACCTCTGTTTCAGAACCACTACCATTCCATTACCTCTGTTTCAGAACCACTACCATTCCACTACCTCTGTTTCAGAACCACTACCATTCCATTACCTCTGTTTCAGAACCACTACCATTCCATTACCTCTGTTTCAGAACCACTGCCATTCCATTACCTCTGTTTCATACCATTCCACTACCTCTGTTTCAGAACCACTATTCCATTCTGTTTCAGAAACACTACCATTCTGTTTCAGAACCACTACCATTCCATTACCTCTGTTTCAGAACCACTACCATTCCACTACCTCTCTGTTTCAGAACCACTACCATTCCATTACCTCTGTTTCAGAACCACTACCATTCCACTTACCTCTGTTTCAGAACCACTCTGTTTCACCACTACCACCCTCTGTTTCAGAACCACTACCATTCCACTACCTCTGTTTCAGAACCACTACCATTCCACTACTTCTGTTTCAGAACCACTACCATTCCATTACCTCTGTTTCAGAACCACTACCATTCCATTACCTCTGTTTCAGAACCACTACCATTCCACTACCTCTGTTTCAGAACCACTACCATTCCATTACCTCTGTTTCTCCTGCTTCAGAACCACTACCATTCCATTACCTCTGTTTCAGAACCACTACCATTCCACTACCTCTGTTTCAGAACCACTACCATTCCACTACCTCTGTTTCAGAACCACTACCATTCCACTACCTCTGTTTCAGAACCACTACCATTCCACTACTTCTGTTTCAGAACCACTACCATTCCATTACCTCTGTTTCAGAACCACTACCATTCCATTACCTCTGTTTCAGAACCACTACCATTCCACTACCTCTGTTTCAGAACCACTACCATTCCACTACCTCTGTTTCAGAACCACTACCATTCCATTACCTCTGTTTCAGAAACCACTACCATTCCACTACTTCTGTTTCAGAACCACTACCATTCCATTACCTCTGTTTCAGAACCACTACCATTCCATTACCTCTGTTTCAGAACCACTACCATTCCACTACCTCTGTTTCAGAACCACTACCATTCCACTACCTCTGTTTCAGAACCACTACCATTCCATTACCTCTGTTTCAGAACCACTACCATTCCACTACTTCTGTTTCAGAACCACTACCATTCCATTACCTCTGTTTCAGAACCACTACCATTCCATTCCACCTCTGTTTCAGAACCACTACCATTCCACTACCTCTGTTTCAGAACCACTACCATTCCACTACCTCTGTTTCAGAACCACTACCATTCCATTACCTCTGTTTCAGAACCACTACCATTCCATTACCTCTGTTTCAGAACCACTACCATTCCATTACCTCTGTTTCAGAACCACTACCATTCCATTACCTCTGTTTCAGAACCACTACCATTCCATTACCTCTGTTTCAGAACCACTACCATTCCACTACCTCTGTTTCAGAACCACTACCATTCCACTACCTCTGTTTCAGAACCACTACCATTCCACTACCTCTGTTTCAGAACCACTACCATTCCACTACCTCTGTTTCAGAACCACTACCATTCCACTACTTCTGTTTCAGAACCACTACCATTCCATTACCTCTGTTTCAGAACCACTACCATTCCACTACCTCTGTTTCAGAACCACTACCATTCCACTACCTCTGTTTCAGAACCACTACCATTCCATTACCTCTGTTTCAGAACCACTACCATTCCATTACCTCTGTTTCAGAACCACTACCATTCCATTACCTCTGTTTCAGAACCACTACCATTCCATTACCTCTGTTTCAGAACCACTACCATTTCCATTACCTCTGTTTCAGAACCACTACCATTCCACTACCTCTGTTTCCAGAACCACTACCATTCTACCTCTGTTTCAGAACCACTACCATTCCACTACCTCTGTTTCAGAACCACTACCATTCCACTACCTCTGTTTCAGAACCACTACCATTCCACTACCTCTGTTTCAGAACCACTACCATTCCACTACCTCTGTTTCAGAACCACTACCATTCCATTACCTCTGTTTCAGAACCACTACCATTCCACTACCTCTGTTTCAGAACCACTACCATTCCACTACCTCTGTTTCAGAACCACTACCATTCCATTACCTCTGTTTCAGAACCACTACCATTCCACTACCTCTGTTTCAGAACCACTACCATTCCATTACCTCTGTTTCAGAACCACTACCATTCCATTACCTCTGTTTCAGAACCACTACCATTCCATTACTGTTTCAGAACCACTACCATTCCATTACCTCTGTTTCAGAACCACTACCATTCCACTACCTCTGTTTCAGAACCACTACCATTCCACTACCTCTGTTTCAGAACCACTACCATTCCATTACCTCTGTTTCAGAACCACTACCATTCCATTACCTCTGTTTCAGAACCACTACCATTCCACTACCTCTGTTTCAGAACCACTACCATTCCACTACCTCTGTTTCAGAACCACTACCATTCCACTACCTCTGTTTCAGAACCACTACCATTCCATTACCTCTGTTTCAGAACCACTACCATTCCATTACCTCTGTTTCAGAACCACTACCATTCCACTACCTCTGTTTCAGAACCACTACCATTCCACTACCTCTGTTTCAGAACCACTACCATTCCACTACCTCTGTTTCAGAACCACTACCATTCCATTACCTCTGTTTCAGAACCACTACCATTCCACTACTTCTGTTTCAGAACCACTACCATTCCATTACCTCTGTTTCAGAACCACTACCATTCCATTACCTCTGTTTCAGAACCACTACCATTCCACTACCTCTGTTTCAGAACCACTACCATTCCACTACCTCTGTTTCAGAACCACTACCATTCCACTACCTCTGTTTCAGAACCACTACCATTCCACTACCTCTGTTTCAGAACCACTACCATTCCATTACCTCTGTTTCAGAACCACTACCATTCCACTACCTCTGTTTCAGAACCACTACCATTCCATTACCTCTGTTTCAGAACCACTACCATTCCATTACCTCTGTTTCAGAACCACTACCATTCCACTACCTCTGTTTCAGAACCACTACCATTCCACTACCTCTGTTTCAGAACCACTACCATTCCACTACCTGTTTCAGAACCACTACCATTCCATTACCTCTGTTTCAGAACCACTACCATTCCACTACTTCTGTTTCAGAACCACTACCATTCCATTACCTCTGTTTCAGAACCACTACCATTCCATTACCTCTGTTTCAGAACCACTATTCCATTCCTGTTTCAGAACCACTACCATTCCACTACCTTTGTTTCAGAACCACTACCATTCCACTACTTCTGTTTCAGAACCACTACCATTCCATTACCTCTGTTTCAGAACCACTACCATTCCATTACCTCTGTTTCAGAACCACTACCATTCCATTACCTCTGTTTCAGAACCACTACCATTACTCTCTGTTTCAGAACCACTACCATTCCACTACCTCTGTTTCAGAACCACTACCATTCCACTACCTCTGTTTCAGAACCACTACCATTCCATTACCTCTGTTTCAGAACCACTGCCATTCCATTACCTCTGTTTCAGAACCACTACCATTCCACTACCTCTGTTTCAGAACCACTACCATTCCATTACCTCTGTTTCAGAACCACTACCATTCCATTACCTCTGTTTCAGAACCACTACCATTCCACTACCTCTGTTTCAGAACCACTACCATTCCACTACCTCTGTTTCAGAACCACTACCATTCCACTACCTCTGTTTCAGAACCACTACCATTCCACTACTTCTGTTTCAGAACCACTACCATTCCATTACCTCTGTTTCAGAACCACTACCATTCCATTACCTCTGTTTCAGAACCACTACCATTCCACTACCTCTGTTTCAGAACCACTACCATTCCACTACCTCTGTTTCAGAACCACTACCATTCCACTACCTCTGTTTCAGAACCACTACCATTCCATTACCTCTGTTTCATTACCTCTGTTTCAGAACCACTACCATTCCATTACCTCTGTTTCAGAACCACTACCATTCCACTACCTCTGTTTCAGAACCACTACCATTCCACTACCTCTGTTTCAGAACCACTACCATTCCACTACCTCTGTTTCAGAACCACTACCATTCCACTACCTCTGTTTCAGAACCACTACCATTCCATTACCTCTGTTTCAGAACCACTACCATTCCACTACCTCTGTTTCAGAACCACTACCATTCCACTACCTCTGTTTCAGAACCACTACCATTCCACTACCTCTGTTTCAGAACCACTACCATTCCATTCCAGAACCACTACCTTCTGTTTCAGAACCACTACCATTCCACTACCTCTGTTTCAGAACCACTACCATTCCATTACCTCTGTTTCAGAACCACTACCATTCCATTACCTCTGTTTCAGAACCACTACCATTCCACTACCTCTGTTTCAGAACCACTACCATTCCATTACCTCTGTTTCAGAACCACTACCATTCCATTACCTCTGTTTCAGAACCACTACCATTCCACTACCTCTGTTTCAGAACCACTACCATTCCATTACCTCTGTTTCAGAACCACTACCATTCCATTACCTCTGTTTCAGAACCACTACCATTCCATTACCTCTGTTTCAGAACCACTACCATTCCATTACCTCTGTTTCAGAACCACTACCATTCCATTACCTCTGTTTCAGAACCACTACCATTCCACTACCTCTGTTTCAGAACCACTACCATTCCATTACCTCTGTTTCAGAACCACTACCATTCCATTACCTCTGTTTCAGAACCACTACCATTCCATTACCTCTGTTTCAGAACCACTACCATTCCATTACCTCTGTTTCAGAACCACTACCATTCCATTACCTCTGTTTCAGAACCACTACCATTCCACTACCTCTGTTTCAGAACCACTACCATTCCATTACCTCTGTTTCAGAACCACTACCATTCCATTACCTCTGTTTCAGAACCACTACCATTCCACTACCTCTGTTTCAGAACCACTACCATTCCATACCTCTGTTTCAGAACCACTACCATTCCACTACCTCTGTTTCAGAACCACTACCATTCCATTCCAGAACCACTACCATTCCATCCCTACCATGTTTCAGAACCACTACCATTCCATTACCTCTGTTTCAGAACCACTACCATTCCATTACCTCTGTTTCAGAACCACTACCATTCCACTACCTCTGTTTCAGAACCACTACCATTCCATTACCTCTGTTTCAGAACCACTACCATTCCATTACCTCTGTTTCAGAACCACTACCATTCCACTACCTCTGTTTCAGAACCACTACCATTCCATTACCTCTGTTTCAGAACCACCACTACCATTCCATTCCACCTCTGTTTCAGAACCACTACCATTCCATTACCTCTGTTTCAGAACCACTACCATTCCACTACCTCTGTTTCAGAACCACTACCATTCCACTACCTCTGTTTCAGAACCACTACCATTCCACTACCTCTGTTTCAGAACCACTACCATTCCACTACCTCTGTTTCAGAACCACTACCATTCCATTACCTCTGTTTCAGAACCACTACCATTCCCACTACCTCTGTTTCAGAACCACTACCATTCCACTACCTCTGTTTCAGAACCACTACCATTCCATTACCTCTGTTTCAGAACCACTACCATTCCATTACCTACCTACCATTCCATTACTTCTGTTTCAGAACCACTACCATTCCACTACCTCTGTTTCAGAACCACTACCATTCCACTACCTCTGTTTCAGAACCACTATTCCATTCCACTTCCATTACCTCTGTTTCAGAACCACTACCATTCCACTACCTCTGTTTCAGAACCACTACCATTCCACTACCTCTGTTTCAGAACCACTACCATTCCACTACCTCTGTTTCAGAACCACTACCATTCCACTAGAACCACTACCATTCCACTACCTCTGTTTCAGAACCACTACCATTCCACTACCTCTGTTTCAGAACCACTACCATTCCACTACCTCTGTTTCAGAACCACTACCATTCCACTACCTCTGTTTCAGAACCACTACCATTCCACCACTACCTCTGTTTCAGAACCACTACCATTCCACTACC
>NW_027006693.1:0-2781 GCF_036934945.1 Oncorhynchus masou masou
CGGCAGCATACCACCCTTGTATACCACTGCTGGCTTTCTTTTGAAGCTAAGCAGGGTTGGTACTGGTCAGTCCCTGGATGGGAGACAAAATGCTGCTGGAAGTGGTGTTGGAGGGCCATTAGGAGGCACTCTTTCCTCTGGTCTAAAAAATTTCCCAATTCCCCAGCCCAGTGATTGGTGGACACTACCCTGTGTAGGGTGCTGTATTTTGGATGGGACTTTAAACGGGTGTCCTGACTCTCTGAGGTCATTAAAGATCCCATGGCACTTATTGTAAGAGTAGGAGTGTTAACCCCGGTGTCCTGGCTAAATTCCGAATCTGACCCTCAAACCATCATGGTCATCTAAAAACCCCCGTTTACAATTGGCTCGTTCATCCGCCTCCTCTCCCATGTAACTATTCTCCAGGTCATTGCTGTAAATGAGAATGTGTTCTCAGTCAACTTACCTGGTAAAATAATGAATGAATAAATAAAAAAAATAGAATCAAATAACGTATTTGTCACATGCGCCAAATACAACGTGTGTAGACTTTACTGTGGAATCCTTACTTACGAGCCCTTTCCCAACAATGCAGAGTTAAAAAGGAAGATAAATGAGCTTTTTTTTAAGGAAATAGTAACAAGATAAAATAGCAATAATGAGACTGAATACAAGGAGTACCGGTACCGAGTCAATGTGCAGGGGTACCGGTACCGAGTCAATGTGCAGGGGTACGAAGTAGTTGAGGTAGTATGTACAGTCGGAAGTTAACATACACCTTAGCCAAATACATTTAAACTCAGTTTTTCACAATCCTGACATTTAATCCTAGTAAGAATTCCCTGTCTTAGGTCAGTTAGGATCACAACTTTATTTTAAGAATGTGAAATGCAGAATAATAGTAGAGTGTGATTTATTGCAGCTTTTATTTCTTTCATCACATTCCCAGTGGGTCAGAAGTTTACATACACTCAATTAGTATTTGGTAGCATTGCTTTTAAATTGTTTAACTTGGATCAAACATTTTGGGTAGCCTTCCACAAGCTTTCCACAATAAGTTGGGTGAATTTTGGCCCATTCCTCCTGACAAAGCTGGTGTAACGGAGTCAGGTTTATAGGCATCCTTGCTCGCATACACTTTCAGTTCTGCCCACAAATTTATAGGACTCATTTTACTTTGGATATAAATACTTTTGTACCCGTTTCCTCCAGCATCTTCACAAGGTCCTTTGCTGTTGTTCTGGGTTTGCACTTTTCGCACCAAAGTATGTTCATCTCTAGGAGACAGAACGTGTCTTTTTCCTGAGTGGTATGATGGCTGCGTGGTCCCATGGTGTTTATACTTGCGTACTATTGTTTGTACAGATGAATGTGGTACCTTCAGGAGTTTGGAAATTGCTCCCAAGGATGAACCGAACTTGTGGAGGTCAACAATTTTTTTTTCTGAGGTCTTGGCTGATTTCTTTTGATTTCCCCATGATGTCAAGCAAAGAGGCACTGAGTTTGAAAGTAGGCCTATACATACAAAATTCCATATGAGGTGTTGCATGCATTATTTTTTCTAAGGCCTATGCATACAACATACCAGTGGTGGATGATGCGACTGTGATGTATGATGGGACTGGGATGTATGATGGGACTGGGATGTATGATGGGACTGGTATGTATGATGGGACTGGGATGTATGATGGGACTGGGATGTATGATGGGACTGGGATGTATGATGGGTCTGTGATGTATGATGGGACTGTGGTGGATGATGCAACTGGGATGTATGATGGGACTGTGATGTATGATGGTACTGTGATGTATGATGGTACTGTGATGTATGATGGGACTGTGATGTATGATGGGACTGTGATGTATGATGGGACTGTGATGTATGATGGGACTGTGATGTATGATGGGACTGATGTATGATGGGAATGTGATGTATGATGGGTCTGTGATGTATGATGGGTCTGTGATGTATGATGGGACTGTGATGTATGATGGGACTGGGATGTATGATGGGACTGGGATGTATGATGGGACTGGGATGTATGATGGGACTGGGATGTATGATGGGACTGTGATGTATGATGGGACTGTGATGTATGATGGGACTGTGATGTATGATGGGACTGTGATGTATGATGGTACTGTGATGTATGATGGTACTGTGATGTATGATGGGACTGTGATGTATGATGGGTCTGTGATGTATGATGGTACTGTGATGTATGATGGGTCTGTGATGTATGATGGGTCTGTGATGTATGATGGGTCTGTGATGTATGATGGTACTGTGATGTATGATGGTACTGTGATGTATGATGGGACTGTGATGTATGATGGGACTGTGATGTATGATGGGTCTGTGATGTATGATGGGTGATGTATGATGGTCTGTGATGTATGATGGGTCTGTGATGTATGATGGTACTGTGATGTATGATGGTACTGTGATGTATGATGGGACTGTGATGTATGATGGGACTGTGATGTATGATGGGACTGTGATGTATGATGGGACTGTGATGTATGATGGTACTGTGATGTATGATGGGACTGCAGCAGCCAGCACCACCACCCACAGCTGTGATTACTGGAGACAGTGTCACAGTATAATTTTTCACAAATATACAGAGGGTAAAGGAGATCACCGCACCCCTTACATGAATATTGTACATACTACAGGAGCAGGTGAAAAACAATTTAGGCAGTGTTGTCCTGTAATTGGGTTGTGTTGACACAAGCTGCCCTGCCCAGCCCTGGAGTAGTCTCCTGCAGTAATTCTTCCATTCAGTGCGTGTGTGT
>NW_027006694.1:0-2781 GCF_036934945.1 Oncorhynchus masou masou
GCTAAGGGCTACTGTACATTTAGCGAGTCCAGTATAATGAAAAGACAGGCACGGCTACCCGTAAGAGAGGAACCTCCATGCTTAGCAGTAAGGATTAAAGATTTAATGGGCTGTCATCTCGGCGCAGAACAAGCCATCACGACATCGCCAGCTTAAGTCTTCCCTACATGCCACGCTTACCTCACATCATGGAGGAAAGTAGAAAGGACAATTCTATGCAGAAAGATGAAAACATTAAAGAGAAACATGGAGCATTCGATCTCACAGTCTATAAGTTCGCGTCTTACAAATCATCAGTCAGTTCGAGGTCGTCAGCCAGTTCAAGGGCTAGTATAGTTATTGCCAAAGCAAAAAAGTGAAGTTGGCTTTGTCTTTGGAAAGGCCAAGCTGGCTCCCCAGTCAGAACTCACTATCCCTAGACTGGAACTATGTGCAGCCATGGTGGCAGTCCAGATCGCAGAGTTGATAGTTGAGGAGATGGATCTGAAGTTTGACAGCATCACATACTATTCGGACAGCAAAGTGGTGCTTGTGTACATCCACAACCAAACACGGCGGTGCTACGGCTACGTGAGCAACAGAGTTCAGCGTATTTGGCAATCCACATCCCCAGACCAATGGAGGTATGTGCCCGCAGATCTCAACCCAGCTGACCATGAGTTTAGATCCGTAAAGTAGCCCTCCTCAGCAACATGACATGGCTGTCTGGACCAGCTTTTCTTCAGAATCCTGCCCTGCACTCCTCCAAATATCTAGAGTTGTTTGGCCTTATCAACTCTGCTTCCGACTCTGAGATACGGCCACAGGTGACTTCTAATGTCACTCAAGTCTCCAAGAACCTACTGAGCTCCAAACTTTTGAGCGTTTCTCCAAATGGAACAGTCTCATAAGGACAGTAGCACGCTTAATCCACATAGCTCTGGATCTTCTCTCAGTCTGCAGAAGAGAGCAGCTGCCATGGATGGAACATCTGTCTGAAGAATCCCACTGAAGAACAGCTGGAAAGAGCCACAGTGTCAAAGACGTAGTGTTATGCAGAGGAATTTAGGTGCATAACAGCAGAACACAGTTTTCCCACTGACAGCAGTCTACGAAGTCTGCATCTTATCGTTGACAGTGACGGGCTGCTTAGAGTTGGAGGCCAAATCAAGCAATCTAAATTAGAACAAACCATGTCAACACCATCATCAATCCAGTTCGTCACCACCTGGCAACCTTACTTGTGTGTCACCGCCATGAAACATCAAGGGAGACATTTCACAGAGGATGCCATGCGAGCAGATGGACTCTGGTTGGCTGGAGCTAAGAGATGTATCAGGAGTGCACTCTTCAAGTGTGTCGTGTTCAAGAAGCTCCACGGGAAGACGGAACACCAGCCGAGTGGCTACAGGTAGCACCACCTTTCACCTACGTCGGTGTGGACGTTTTGGATCATGGGAGGTGGTCTCACGCCGCACCAGAGGAGGACATGCCAATAGCGAATGGTGGGTGGCAATGTTCTTGTGCTTATGCTGTACACTAAAGAAGTAATTGAATCACTAAGTGCTTCCAGCTTCATAAATTTCCTGAGAAGATTATTCTCAATCAGAGGTATAGCAAAGCAGATACGTTCAGATTGCGGTACAAACTTTGTTGGTGCTTACTGAGGATGATGGATCTCCAAGAACAGAAATGTACCTGGGTGTTCAACCCTCCTCACTCATCCCATATGGGTGGTGCATGGGAGCAGATGATTGGTATTGCACGTCACATCCTCGACTGCATGATCCTCTAAGGTGGAACTTCACGCCTTACACACAAAGCCCTGACAACACTGATGGCTGAGGTCACTGCTGTGACGAATGCCAGGCTTTCATCCAAGTATCTTCAGACCCGGAATCACCCCTCATCCTCATCCCAGCTATGCTCTTGACACAGAAGACTGGTGTCCCCCTCCTCCACCAGGCATGTTCTGGGAAGTAGAACTCTACAAGCAAGAGTGGAAGCAGGTACAAAGTCTTGCTGACACCTTTGGAACCGGTGGTGGCAGGACAAGAGCACAGATCTTAAAGAAGGGGAAGTTGTCTTAATGAAGGACAGTCAGCCTAAAATAAATAAATGGCCTATGGCCATCGTTGTGAACACCCTTAACAGCTGGGATGGGATGGTGAGGAAAGTCAATGTGAGAATTGTCAAGGAGGGAACTCTGAAGGTCTTCCTCAGCCTACCTCTGAAGTGGTTATCCTTCTTCTTCAGAAGACTCCAGTGGTCAGAGTTAGGTTAATGGAGATCGCTAAAGACCCCAGGCGTGGAGTGTTCTGGACCTGTTAGTAGTTTAGCACCCCTTGTGGCAGTTTAAGGACTTTGCATAAGCTTCAATGCTATTTCTCCCTAGGGACACGTAGCTGAGCAATATCAAGCATACAGTTGCATTCTAGTAACTTTATTTTTTATACTTGGCTCTAGATTGAGTACTCTTATTCCTTATTTCATACATTTAGTACAGTTATTGTGGATGACATTCTGTGCTCTATATTACTGTAACTGAAAACATGTACTTTTGTGTTTGTTGCAGTTTCCCACTGTGATTCAAGAAACTTCCAAAACGGCACCCTGCTTCTCACAGAGTTATTTGAATGAGTGTTTAGCTAACTGGATAGCTGAATAAGGGCTACTGTACTTTTAGCGAGTCGAGTATAATGATCACAAAACTGTCCCAGGCCCGAGGTTCCCATCTGAGTGTGAGAAAAGCAAAACCCTACATAATATGAATCCCACAGAGTCCCTCACAGCTCCTCACTT
>NW_027006695.1:0-2780 GCF_036934945.1 Oncorhynchus masou masou
ATACGGTTCCCAATCAGCGACAACGAGAATCACCTGACTCTGATTGAGAACCGCCTCAGGCAACCAACCCTATTATAACACACACACCCCTAATCAGCTACAATCCCAGACACTACAAACCCCAATACGGAAATACAATACACATAATAAACCCATGTCACACCCTGGTCTGACTAACTAATAAACTAAAACACAAAATACAATGACCAAGGCGTGACAGAACCCCCCTAAGGTGCCCGGACTCCCGAACGCACCTCAGAACTCATAGGGAGGGTCCGGGTGGGCGTCTGTCCATGGTGGCGGTTCCGGCTCGGACGTGGACCCCACTTCATAAATGTCATTGTTCCTCCTTCGCGTCCATGGATAATCCACCCTAACCGCCGACCATGGCCGAATAGTCCTCACCCAGAACCCTACATAACAGAGGAGCAGCTCGTGACTGAGGGCAGCTCGGGACTGGGCAGCTCGGGACTGAGGGGCAGCTCGGGACTGAGGGCAGCTCGGGACTGAGGGGCAGCTCGGCACTGAGAGGCAGCTCAGCACTGAGAGCAGCCCAGTACTGAGAAAAAGCCCAGTACTGAGATGAAGCCCAGCCAGGACAGTTGAATCCGGCAGATCCTGGCTGACTGGCGGATCCTGGCTGACTGGCGGATCCTGGCTGACTGGCGGATCCTGGCTGACTGGCGGATCCTGGCCGACTGGCGGATCCTGGCCGACTAGCAGATCTGGCAGATCCTGGCTGGATCTGGCTGATCCTGGCAGATCTGGCAGATCCTGGCTGACTGGCGGATCCTGGCTGACTGGCAGATCTGGAAGAGTCTGGTTGACTGGCAGATCTGGAAGAGTCTGGTTGACTGGCAGATCTGGAAGAGTCTGGTTGACTGGCAGATCTGGAAGAGTCTGGCTGACTGGCAGATCTGGAAGAGTCTGGCTGACTGGCAGATCTGGAAGGAGTCTGGCTGACTGGCAGATCTGGAAGAGTCTGGCTGACTGGCAGATCTGGAAGAGTCTGGCTGACTGGCAGATCTGGAAGAGTCTGGCTGACTGGCAGATCTGGCTGCTTCATGCTGACTGACGGCTCTGGCTGCTCCATGCTGACTGGCGGCTCTGGCTGCTCCATACTGACTGACAGCTCTGGCGGCTTCATGGAGACTGGCAGCTCCTTGCAGACTGGCAGCTCTATGCAGACTGCATCCATGCAGACTGGCAGCTCTTTGCAGACTGGCAGCTCTGGCTGCTCCATGCAGACTAGCAGCTCAGGCTGCTCTATGCAAACTGGCAGCTCTGGCTGCTCATGTAGACTGGCAGCTCAGGCTGCTCTATGCAAACTGACAGCTCTGGCTGCTCCATGCAGACTGGCAGCTCTGGCTGCTCTGAACAGACAGGAGGCTCCGGCAGCGCTGTAGAGGAGGAAGGCTCTAGAACCGCTGAACAGACGGGAGACTCCGACAGCGCAGGAGAGGGAGAAAGCGCTGGCTGCGCTGAACAGGCGAGGCGCACTGAAGGCCTGATGCGTGGTGCTGGCACTGGTGGTATTTGGCCGAGGACACGCACAGGAAGCCTAGTGCGGGGAGCTGCTACTGGAGGGCTGGGGTGTGGAGGTGGTTCTGGATAGACCGGACCGTGCAGGCGCACTGGAGCTCTTGAGCACCGAGCCTGCCCAACCTTACCTGGTTGAATACTCTCGGTTGCCCTGCCAGTGCTGTGAGGAGAAATAGCCCGCACTGGGCTATGTAGGCGAACCGGAGACACAGAGCGCAAGGCTGGTGCCATGTAAAGCCGGCCCAAGGTGACGCACTGGAGACCGGATGCGTAGAGCCGGCTTCATAGCATTTGGCTCGGCGCTCAATCTAGCCCGGCCGATACGCGGAGCTGAAATATACCGCACCGGGCTATGCACCCGCACTGGGGACACCGTGCGCACCACTGCATAACACGGTGCCTGCCCGGTCTCTCTAGCCCCCGGTAAGCACAGGGAGATTGCGCAGGTCTCCTACCTGACGCAGCCATACTCCCTGATAGCCCCCCAAAAAATATTTGGGGCTGCTTTTCGGGCTTCCTTGCCAACCGTGTTCCCTCGTATCGTCGGCTCCTATCTCCGGCTGCCTCTGCTCTCCTTAGTGCCTCCACCTGTTGCCATGGGAGGAGATTTCTTCCGGCCAATATCTCCTCCCAAGTGTAGCAACCTTTGCCATCCAGCACGTCTTCCCATGTCCATTCTCCGAATAATTCCTCCTCCCTTTGCTGCTCCAGCTGTCGCTGCCTGTTAACACGCTGCTCCTGTTTGCGCTGCTCCTGCCTGTTGACACGCTGCTCGGTCCGAGTGTGGTGGGTGATTCTGTAATGACGTTCTTCTTTTAGTTGAAAGAGAGTCGGACCGAAATGCAGCGTGTAAGTTACTCATATTTATTTAGTGAAGACAAACGAACGTACTATACACGAATAACTAATAAATACAAAAAACAACAAACAGAACGTGAAACCTAATACAGCCTGACTGGTGCACACTACACAGAGACAGGAACAATCACCCACGAAATACAAGGCGAAAACCAGGCTACCTAAATAGAGTTCCCAATCAGCGACAACGAGAATCACCTGACTCTGATTGAGAACCGCCTCAGGCAACCAACCTATTTAACACACACACCCCTAATCAACTACAATCCCAAACACTACAAACCCCAATACGAAAATACAATACATAATAACCCCATGTCACACCCTGGTCTGACTAACTAATAAACTAAAACACAAAATACTAAGACCAAGGCGTGACA
>NW_027006696.1:0-2780 GCF_036934945.1 Oncorhynchus masou masou
ACTACCCGCAGAGAGGGCGACAAATGAAACATAAAGTCCCTCTGATGAACAGCTGTTGCATGCACAGGCCAGTAGGCTGCCATGGGTCGGAAAGTGGTCATAGAGGAACGTGGTACCTGGGATCACATCAGCAGAGTATATGATGAACTGGACACAGTGCAAACAAAAGATAAAGAAGTGTAATAGGATGCACTCACAGGCAGACTGGACAGGATAGGACTAGGAGTGAAGCAAACGAGACGATAGCTTGCTTCTGGCATGAGAAACACAACGAATCTGACACCGAAAGTAGCAGGAACAGAGAGGAGAAATAGAGACCTAATCAGAGGAAAAAGGAACAGGTAGAACGAGCTAATAGGGAGATGAGGAACAGCTGGAGAAGGAGAGAAAGAGAAGGTAACCTAATAAGACCAGCAGAGGAGACAGAGTGAAGAGAAAGGACAGGAACAGACATAATAAGACATGACAGTACCCCCCCCACTTCACCGAGCGCCTCCTGGCGCACTCGAGGAGGAAACCTGGCGGCAACGGAGGAAATCATCGATCAGCGAACGGTCCAGCACGTCCCGAGAGGGAACCCAACTCCTCTCCTCAGGACCGTACCCCTCCCAATCCACTAGGTACTGATGACCACGGCCCCGAGGACGCATGTCCAAAATCTTACGAACCCTGTAGATAGGTGCGCCTCGACAAGGATGGGGGGGGAGGGACGAGCGGGGGCGCGAAGAACGGGCTTAACACAGGAGACATGGAAGACCGGGTGAACGCGACGAAGATATCGCGGGAGAAGAAGTCGCACTGCGACAGGATTAATGACTTGAGAAATACGGAACGGACCAATGAACCGCGGGGTCAACTTGCGAGAAGCTGTCTTAAGGGGAAGGTTCTGAGTGGAGAGCCATACTCTCTGACCGCAACAATATCTAGGACTCTTGGTTCTACGCTTATTAGCGGCCCTCACAGTCTGCGCCCTATAACGGCAAAGTGCCGACCTGACCCCCTTCCAGGTGCGCTCGCAACGCTGGACAAAAGCCTGAGCGGAGGGGACGCAGGACTCGGCGAGCTGAGATGAGAACAGCGGAGGTTGGTACCCGAGGCTACTCTGAAAAGGAGATAGACCGGTAGCAGACGAAGGAAGCGAGTTGTGGGCGTACTCTGCCCAGGGGAGCTGTTCTGACCAAGACGCAGGGTTACGAAAAGAAAGACTGCGTAAGATGCGACCAACAGTCTGATTGGCCCGTTCGGCTTGACCGTTAGACTGGGGATGGAAGCCGGACGAGAGACTGACGGAAGCCCCAATCAAACGGCAAAACTCCCTCCAAAATTGAGACGTGAACTGCGGGCCTCTGTCCGAAACGACGTCTGACGGAAGGCCATGAATTCGGAAAACATTCTCGATAATGATCTGAGCCGTCTCCTTAGCAGAAGGGAGCTTAGCGAGAGGAATGAAATGAGCCGCCTTAGAGAATCTATCGACAACCGTAAGAATAACTGTCTTCCCCGCTGATGAAGGCAGTCCGGTGATAAAATCTAAAGCGATGTGAGACCACGGTCGAGAGGGAATGGGAAGCGGTCTGAGACGGCCGGCAGGAGGAGAGTTCCCAGATTTAGTCTGCGCGCAGACCGAACAAGCAGCGACAAATCGACGCGCGTCACGTTCCCGAGTGGGCCACCAGAAACGCTGGCGAATGGAAGCGAGCGCACCCCGAACGCCGGGGTGGCCGGCTAACTTGGCAGAGTGGGCCCACTGAAGAACGGCCAGACGAGTAGGAACGGGAACGAACAGAAGGTTCCTAGGACAAGCTCGCGGCGACGGAGTGTGAGTGAGTGCTTGCTTTACCTGCCTCTCAATTCCCCAGACAGTCAACCCGACAACACGCCCCTCAGGGAGAATCCCCTCGGGGTCGGTGGAGACCTCAGAAGAACTGAAGAGACGAGATAAAGCATCAGGCTTGGTGTTCTTGAGCCCGGACGA
This sequence comes from Oncorhynchus masou masou, assembly GCF_036934945.1. NCBI lineage: Eukaryota > Metazoa > Chordata > Actinopteri > Salmoniformes > Salmonidae > Oncorhynchus > Oncorhynchus masou. The sequence goes on from NW_027006696.1 coordinate 1,976, forward strand.
TAAGAAATAACGAACTCGAAACGAGCGAAAAACAGAGCCCAACGAGCCTGACGCGCATTAAGTCGTTTGGCTGAACGGATGTACTCAAGGTTCCTATGGTCAGTCCAAACGACAAAAGGAACGGTCGCCCCCTCCAACCACTGTCGCCATTCGCCTAGGGCTAAGCGGATGGCGAGCAGTTCGCGATTACCAACATCATAGTTACGTTCCGACGGCGATAAGCGATGAGAAAAAACGCGCAAGGATGGACCTTGCCGTCAGAGAGGGAGCGCTGAGAAAGAATGGCTCCCACGCCCACCTCTGACGCCGTCAACCTCAACAACAAACTGTCTAGAGATGTCAGGTGTAACAAGAATAGGTGCGGATGTAAAACGATTCTTGAGAAGATCAAAAGCTCCCTGGGCGGAAACGGACCACTTAAAGCACGTCTTAACAGAAGTAAGGGCTGTGAGGGGAGCTGCCACCTGACCGAAATTACGGATGAAACGACGATAGAAATTCGCGAAGCCAAGAAAGCGCTGCAGCTCGACGCGTGACTTAGGAACGGGCCAATCAATGACAGCCTGGACCTTAGCGGGATCCATCTTAATGCCCTCAGCGGAAATAACGGAACCGAGAAAAGGGACAGAGGAGGCATGAAAAGTGCACTTCTCAGCCTTCACATAAAGACAGTTCTCCAAAAGGCGCTGGAGGACGCGTCGCACGTGCTGAACATGAATCGGGAGAGACGAAAAATCAGGATATCGTCCAGGTAAACGAAAACAAAATAAGTTCAGCATGTCTCTCAGGACGTCGCAATCAGTGC
>NW_027006697.1:0-2780 GCF_036934945.1 Oncorhynchus masou masou
TTTAAACAGCTTGAAAATTCCAGTAAACATGTCATGGCTTTAGAAGATTCTGATAGGCTAATTGACATCATTTGAGTCAATTGGAGCTGTACCTGGGGTTGTAGTTCAAGGCCTACCTTCAAACCCAGTGCCTCTTTGCTTGGCATCATGGGAAAATCAAAAGAAATCCGCCAAGCCCTCAGAAAAAACTGTAGACATCCACAGGTCTGGTTCATAATTGGGAGCAATTTCCAAATGCCTGAAGGTACCACATTCATGTGTACAAACAATAGTACATACGTATAAATAGCCAAGGGACCACGCAGTCGTCATACCTCTCAGGAAGGAGCGTTTTGCCTCCGAGAGAGGAATGTACTTGGTGCGAGAAAGTGCAAATCAATCCCAGAACAACAGCAAAGGACCTTGTGAAGATGCTGGAGGAAACATGTGCAAAAGTATCTATATCTACAATTAAACGAGTCCTAAATCAATATAACGGCAGAAAAAGACATAAAAGCCTAGTGGTTTGAGAGTTGGACTAGTAACTGAAAGGAGCAAAGATCTAATCCCGAGCTGACAAGTTAAAAATATGTTGTTCTGCCCCAGAACAAGGCAGTTCACCCATTGTTCCTAGGCTGTGATTGAAAATAAGAATTTGTTCTTAATTAACAGACTTTCCTAGTTAAATAAAGGTAAAATAATGTTTAAAAATACCCTGAAATGCCGCTCAACAAGGAAGAAGCCACTGCTCCAAAACCGCCATAAAAAGGCCAGACTATGATTTGAAACTGCACATGGGGACAAAGATCATACTTTTGGTGAAATGTCCTCTGGTCTGATGAAACAAAATAGAACCATTTGGCCATAATGACCATCGTTATGTTTGGAGGAAAAGGGGAAAGCTTGCATGTCGAAGAACACCATCCCAACCGTGAAGCACTGGGGTGGCAGCATCATATTGTGGGGGTGTTTTTCTGCAGGCGGGACTGGTGCACTTCACAAAATAGATGGCTTCATGAGGAGAGGAATTATGTGGATATATTGAAGCAACATCACAAGACATCAGTCAAGAAGTTAAAGCTTGGTTGTGAATCGGTCTTCCAGATGGACAATAATCCCAGGCATACTTCCAAAGTTGTGGTGAAATGGCTAAGGGACAGCAAAGTCAAAGGTACTGGAGTGGCCATCACATTGCCCTGACATCAATCCTATAGAGCATTTGTGAGCAAAACTGAAAATGCCTGTGCGAGCGAGGAGGCCTACAAACCTGACTCAGTTACATGAGCTCTGTCAGTAGGAATGGGCCAAAATTCACCCAACATATTGTGGAAAATTTTTTGAAGGCTACACGAAACGTTTGTCCCAAAGTTAAATCAAATCAAATCAAAATCAAATCAAATTTATTTATATAGCCCTTCGTACATCAGCTGATATCTCAAAGTGCTGTACAGAAACCCAGCCTAAAACCCCAAACAGCAAGCAATGCAGGTGTAGAAGCACGGTGGCTAGGAAAAAACTCCCTAGAAAAGCCAAAACCTAGGAAGAAACCTAGAGAGGAACCAGGCTATGTGGGGTGGCCAGTCCTCTTCTGGCTGTGCCGGGTAGAGATTATAACAGAACATGGCCAAGATGTTCAAATGTTCATAAATGACCAGCATGGTCGAAATAATAATAAGGCAGAACAGTTGAAACTGGAGCAGCAGCACGGCCAGGTGGACTGGGGACAGCAAGGAGTCATCATGTCAAGTAGTCCTGGGGCATGGTCCTAGGGCTCAGGTCAGTTGAAACTGGAGCAGCAGCACGGCCAGGTGGACTGGGGACAGCAAGGAGTCATCATGTCAGGTAGTCCTGGGGCATGGTCCTAGGGCTCAGGTCCTCCGAGAGAGAGAAGGAGAGAATTAGAGAATGCACACTTAGATTCACACAGGACACCGAATTGGACAGGAGAAGTACTCCAGATATAACAAACTGACCCCAGCCCCCGACACATAAACTACTGCAGCATAAATACTGGAGGCTGAGACAGGAGGGGTCAGGAGACACTGTGGCCCCACCCGAGGACACCCCCGGACAGGGCCAAACAGGAAGGATATAACCCCACCCACTTTGCCAAAGCACAGCCCCCACACCACTGGAGGGATATCTTCAACCACCAACTTACCATCCTGAGACAAAGCTGAGTATAGCCCGCAAAGATCTCCGCCACGGCACAACCCAAGGGGGGCGCCAACCCAGACAGGATGACCACATCAGTGAATCAACCCACTCAGGTGACGCACCCCCTCCAGGGACGGCATGAGAGAGCCCCAGCAAGCCAGTGACTCAGCCCCCGTAATAGGGTTAGAGGCAGAGAATCCCAGTGGAAAGAGGGGAACCGGCCAGGCAAAGACAGCAAGGGTGGTTCGTTGCTCCAGAGCCTTTCCGTTCACCTTCCCACTCCTGGGCCAGACTACACTCAATCATATGACCCACTGAAGAGATGAGTCTTCAGTAAAGACTTAAAGGTTGAGACCGAGTTTGCGTCTCTGACATGGGTAGGCAGACCGTTCCATAAAAATGGAGCTCTATAGGAGAAAGCCCTGCCTCCAGCTGTTTGCTTAGAAATTCTAGGGACAATTAGGAGGCCTGCGTCTTGTGACCGTAGCGTAAAGCATTTAAAGGCAATGCTATCAAATACTAATTGAGTGTATGTAAACTTCTGACCCACTGGGAATGTGATGAAAGAAATAAAAGCTGAAATAAATCATTCTCTCTACTATTATTCTGGCATTTCATATTCTTAAAATAAAGTGGGATACTAA
>NW_027006698.1:0-2779 GCF_036934945.1 Oncorhynchus masou masou
ACTCTGCCAACATCTCCTTTACCCCCCCTCTCTCCACTCTCTCTCTTTACTAGTAAAGCAACATCACACTCTGCCAACATCTCCTTGCCCCCTCTCTCTCCACTCTCTCTTTACTAGAACAGCAACATCACCCTCTGCCAAAATCTCCTTTGCCCCCTCTCTCCACTCTCTCTTTACTAGAACAGCAACATCACCCTCTGCCAACATCTCCTTTACCCCTCTCTCTCCACTCTCTCTCTTTACCAGTACAGCAACATCACACTGCCAACATCTCCTTTACCCCCTCTCTCTGCACTCTCTCTCTTTACTAGTACAGCAACATCACACTGCCAACATCTCCTTTACCCCCCCTCTCTCTCCACTCTTTCTCTTTACTAGTACAGCAACATCACACTCTGCCAACATCTCCTTTACCCCCCCTCTCTCTCCACTCTCTCTCTTTACTAGTACAGAAACATCACACTCTGACATCTCCCTTACCCCCCTCTCTCTCACAAATTTCAAATCTACCCATGTCTGCCCAGTTGTTTCAATATATGAGGGCGAGGACCAAATCCCAATGTTACACATAAGATATAACTGATGTGGATTACAGTTATATATCTTATCAAATGAGATACCAGCACATATAGTAAATAGATCTGTCTCCCCTTTCTGGTGGCAGCTACCACCATCTCTCTCTCTCTCCCCAGCACATGCACTGTTGGGGCAAGTGACTCTGAACTTACAATTGCTCGCCGCAAGTCGTTATATATTTACTTTTTCTTGTGCATTTTTTTAGTTTGCTATTTGCCTCATGACTCCTGCATACTTTGTTAACTACAAACTTTATTTACCCAACAGTGGGACAGACTGTTTGTTCCCACACTCGTGACTCTGACTCTCTATTTGTTACACAGACTTTTGGTCTCCCATCCTATTCTAACCACTATGCATGGCTTTGTATTCATGTTACACTGATGAAACTGCTGTACAATATGATCTTGTTGCCATCTGATGCATCATTCAGAAATCAGCACTGCAGAGCTCTCTCTCCTGTCCTCTGCGTGCCTTGACTTGTATTACTGTTGAGGATATCTGGAAATGTGCATGCACACCTGGGCCCATCTACTGTTGCTAGCCCCAATTCTGACTTGTGCTCTGATATCTGCTTCACTGATTTCTGCTCAGTAAAAGCCTGGGTTTTCTGCACATTAATACTAAAAGCTTATTACCTAAAATGGATCAATGGAAAGTGTGGGTTCACAGCTCCAATCCAGATGTGTTGGTCATTACTGAGACGTGGTTAAGGAAGAGTGTTTTGAATACTGATGTTAACCTTCCTGGTTATAACCTTTTTCGGCAAGACAGATCTTCCAAAGTGGTGGAGTGTCAATCTTTACCAAGGATCACCTTCAGTGCTCAGTTGTCTCCACCAAGTCTGTCCCCAAACATTTTGATTTGCTGGTTTTAAGCATTAAACTTTCAAATAGCTCTTGTTGACTGTTGCTGGGTGTTATCATCCTCCATCAGTACTGGCCTGTACCCTACCTGCTCTAATCTCTCTCCTGGCTCCTTACACTAAGTCTGAATTTGTCCTGCTAGGTGACCTATACTGGGACATGCTTAAACCACCTGACCAAGTCCTAAAGCAATGGGACTCCTAAATCTTTCCCAGATTATTACCAATCCCAAAAGGTATGACTCCGAACACCCAGAAAAGGCTACTCCTCCTCTATGTTATCATCACAAATAATCCTGATAGGTACCAGTCTGGTGTTTTCTGTAATGACCTTAGTGATCACTGTTTTACAGCCTGTGTTCGTAATGGCTGCTCAGTGAAACGACCTGTCCTGATTTGTCATAGATGCTTGCTAAAAACTTTATTGAGCAAGCCTTCCTTCATCAACTCCTGTAAATTGGTATAACATCAGCTTGATCCCCTCTATTGAAGACGCTTGGATCTTCCTTTTTGATATTTTCAGTGGTATTGTTAACAAACATACCCCCAAAAAGAAAATAAGAATTAAAAACAGGTTCAGACCCTGGTTCGACCATGATCTTGCAGAGTTACTCCACCTGAAGGAATTGCAGTTGGCAGAAGGCTCTGCACACGCATACTCAGGTTAACTGGCTTGTCAGGCAAATGAGAAATAAGTGCACTCAGGCTATCCGGAAGGCCAAAGTTAGTTACTTTAAGGAGCAGTTCTCTCTGTGCATCTAACCCAAGCAGTTCTGGAAAATGGTTAAAGATCTGGAGAATAAACCCTCCTCGTCACAGCTGCCCATGTTCCTTAATGTTGATGATGTGGTTGTTACTGACAAGATGGCTGAACTCTGATAATCACCACTTCATTAAGTCAGGATTCCAATTTGACTCAGCCATGTCTCCTTGCCCGTCCAACATTTCCTCATCTCCTCCCCTTCTAATGCGACTATCCCAGATGATCTCCCTCTTTTTCCCAAGCCCCGCTACAAAGTTTCTCCCTGCAGGCAGTCACTGAGTCCGAGGTGCTAAAGGAGCTCCTTAAACTTGTCCCACAAAAAACATCTGAGGGGTCTTTGGCCTGGTTTGCTAACTACCCCTCAAAAGTGCAGTGTATAAAGTCAGAAAATCTGCTGTCTCAGCCACTGCCTGTCACCAAGGGAGTACCCCAAGGCTCGATCCTAGGCCTCACACGCTTCTCAATTTACATCAACAACATACTTTAGCTCAGGCAGCAGATGATACAGTCTTATACTTATATTTTGTGTTAAATGCTAAGATTTGTGTGATGAATTGCTGTCTCTACCTTCTTGC
>NW_027006699.1:0-2778 GCF_036934945.1 Oncorhynchus masou masou
CTCACCCCTAACCACACTCTCTCTCACCCCTAATCACACTCTCTCTCTCTCTCTCTCACCCCTAACCACACTCTCTCTCTCACCCCTAACCACACTCTCTCTCTCACCCCTAGCCACACTCTCTCTCTCACCCCTAGCCACACTCTCTCTCTCTCACCCCTAGCCACACTCTCTCTCTCTCACCCCTAGCCACACTCTCTCGCTCAACTCTCGCTGCTCCTATTTATGGCAGCCAGTATCACTCACTATAATTAGGTGGTTCATGTTGTGTCTGTATGTCCAGTCCAATCCTGCTAATGCAAATGTGTTCGGCTGGATTTGTTTGGCCTGAATTCTAACTTGCCTACAGCTGAGGTATAGACATGGCTAATGGACTGATGAAAATAAGAGGATCAGCTCTTGCTCTTGCAGTCACTTCTCTCTATTCTTACATACAGTAATTATGAAGCATGTTTTACTAGTTGAACGTCTACTGCCTAAGTGATCTACACTTACTGAGCCTTTACAGTTCATATCTATTTCTACAGTCGGTCAGGCGCTACATCTCTCCATTTAGTCTAATACAGCTCATATCTATTTCTACAGTCGGTCAGGCACTACATCTCTCCATTTAGACTAATACAGTTCATATCTATTTCTGCAGTCGGTCAGGCACTACATCTCTCCATTTAGTCTAATACAGTTCATATCTATTTCTACAGTCGGTCAGGCCCTACATCTCTCCATTTAGTCTAATACAGTTCATATCTATTTCTGCAGTCGGTCAGGCACTACATCTCTCCATTTAGTCTAATACAGTTCATATCTATTTCTACAGTCGGTCAGGCCCTACATCTCTCCATTTAGTCTAATACAGCTCATATCTATTTCTGCAGTCGGTCAGGCACTACATCTCTCCATTTAGTCTAATACAGTTCATATCTATTTCTGCAGTCGGTCAGGCCCTACATCTCTCCATTTAGTCTAATACAGTTCATATCTATTTCTACAGTCGGTCAGGCCCTACATCTCTCCATTTAGTCTAATACAGTTCATATCTATTTCTACAGTCGGTCAGGCACTACATCTCTCCATTTAGTCTAATACAGTTCATATCTATTTCTACAGTCGGTCAGGCACTACATCTCTCCATTTAGTCTAATACAGTTCATATCTATTTCTGCAGTCGGTCAGGCACTACATCTCTCCATTTAGTCTAATACAGTTCATATCTATTTCTGCAGTCGGTCAGGCCCTACATCTCTCCATTTAGTCTAATACAGTTCATATCTATTTCTACAGTCGGTCAGGCCCTACATCTCTCCATTTAGTCTAATACAGTTCATATCTATTTCTGCAGTTGGTCAGGCACTACATCTCTCCATTTAGTCTAATACAGTTCATATCTATTTCTGCAGTTGGTCAGGCACTACATCTCTCCATTTAGTCTAATACAGTTCATATCTATTTCTGCAGTCGGTCAGGCGCACTAAGCATCTCTCCATTTAGTCTATCACAGTTCATATCTATTTCTACAGTCGGTCAGGCCCTACATCTCTCCATTTAGTCTAATACAGCTCATATCTATTTCTGCAGTCGGTCAGGCACTACATCTCTCCATTTAGTCTAATACAGCTCATATCTTTCTGCAGTCGGTCAGGCACTCAGTTCATATCTATTTCCAGTTGGTTTCTCTCATTTAGTCTAATACAGTTCATATCTATTTCTGCAGTCGGTCAGGCACTACATCTCTCCATTTAGTCTAATACAGTTCATATCTATTTCTACAGTCGGTCAGGCCCTACATCTCTCCATTTAGTCTAATACAGCTCATATCTATTTCTGCAGTCGGTCAGGCACTACATCTCTCCATTTAGTCTAATACAGCTCATATCTATTTCTGCAGTCGGTCAGGCACTACATCTCTCCATTTAGTCTAATACAGTTCATATCTATTTCTGCAGTTGGTCAGGCACTACATCTCTCCATTTAGTCTAATACAGCTCATATCTATTTCTGATCGGTCAGGCACTACATCTCTCCATTTAGTCTAATACAGCTCATATCTATTTCTGCAGTCGGTCAGGCACTACATCTCTCCATTTAGTCTAATACAGCTCATATCTATTTCTGCAGTCGGTCAGGCACTACATCTCTCCATTTAGTCTAATACAGCTCATATCTATTTCTGCAGTCGGTCAGGCACTACATCTCTCCATTTTGACTAATAACATCAATATCCCGTTCCTCTTTTTCACCAGTTGTGCAACATGCTGAGAGGCAGTTTCATCATTCAAATAGTTGAAGCAAAGCAACCCCTCCAGATGACTAATAGTTAATTCATCCCTAGTATAAATGTTAAACTAAAGGTTTTTCTTCAGTTGAAGTTGAACTTTTTTTTTTATCAAATGAGTTCACATCTGTCTAATCTCACAAACATTCACATTTGAAATATATATGCATGATTCGTTGATAGTTTATAGTTGATATCCTATGGCACACTAGCTAGCGTTAGCCATGGCAGAAAGACATGGAGATTCCTCCTTTCAGCAAGTCCAGATGAACTGCCTGCCTCACTATCGTGTGACTGAGTCTCCTGCTGGAATGAGGCTTGCTGGGGCTCTGAGCTCAGCTCCATTCCACTCCTTTGTAAATAAAGCTTTTGTTTTGGGGGGGCAATAGGCATCCACTTTCTGCCTTTCTACCCAATCACAGCTACAGACTGCAGCTTCAAATATTGCTCAACACACAGCTGACTGCTTGAACAGGAGGGACAACCCTTTTCCTCTAGTTGTTGGG
>NW_027006700.1:0-2773 GCF_036934945.1 Oncorhynchus masou masou
GAAACTACTCCTGGTGGCACCGGGATCCTCATCTCTCCCAAGTGGTCATTCTCTCTCTCTCCCCTTACCCATCTGTCTATCGCCTCCTTTGAATTCCATGCTGTCACAGTTACCAGCCCTTTCAAGCTTAACATCCTTATCATTTATCGCCCTCCAGGTTCCCTCGGAGAGTTCATCAATGAGCTTGATGCCTTGATAAGCTCCTTTCCTGAGGACGGCTCACCTCTCACAGTCCTGGGCGACTTTAACCTCCCCCGTCTACCTTTGACTCATTCCTCTCTGCCTCCTTCTTTCCACTCCTCTCCTCTTTTGACCTCACCCTCTCACCTTCCCCCCTACTCACAAGGCAGGCAATACGCTCGACCTCATCTTTACTAGATGCTGTTCTTCCACTAACCTCATTGCAACTCCCCTCCAAGTCTCCGACCACTACCTTGTATCCTTTTCCCTCTCGCTCTCATCCAACACTTCCCACACTGCCCCTACTCGGATGGTATCGCGCCGTCCCAACCTTCGCTCTCTCTCCCCCGCTACTCTCTCCTCTTCCATCCTATCATCTCTTCCCTCTGCTCATACCTTCTCCAACCTATCTCCTGATTCTGCCTCCTCAACCCTCCTCTCTTCCCTTTCTGCATCCTTTGACTCTCTATGTCCCCTATCCTCCAGGCCGGCTCGGTCCTCCCCTCCCGCTCCGTGGCTCGATGACTCACTGCGAGCTCACAGAACAGAGCTCCGGGCAGCCGGCGGAAATGGAGGAAAACTCGCCTCCCTGCGGACCTGGCATCCTTTCACTCCCTCCTCTCTACATTTTCCTCCTCTGTCTCTGCTGCTAAAGCCACTTTCTACCACTCTAAATTCCAAGCATCTGCCTCTAACCCTAGGAAGCTCTTTGCCACCTTCTCCTCCCTCCTGAATCCTCCTCCCCTCCCCCCTCCTCCCTCTCTGCAGATGACTTCGTCAACCATTTTGAAAAGAAGGTCGACGACATCCGATCCTCGTTTGCTAAGTCAAACGACACCGCTGGTTCTGCTCACACTGCCCTACCCTGTGCTCTGACCTCTTTCTCCCCTCTCTCTCCAGATGAAATCTCGCTTCTTGTGACAGCCGGCCGCCCAACAACCTGCCCGCTTGACCCTATCCCCTCCTCTCTTCTCCAGACCATTTCCGGAGACCTTCTCCCTTACCTCACCTCGCTCATCAACTCATCCCTGACCGCTGGCTACGTCCCTTCCGTCTTCAAGAGAGCGGAGTTGCACCCCTTCTGAAAAAACCTACACTCGATCCCTCCGATGTCAACAACTACAGACCAGTATCCCTTCTTTCTTTTCTCTCCAAAACTCTTGAACGTGCCGTCCTTGGCCAGCTCTCCCGCTATCTCTCTCAGAATGACCTTCTTGATCCAAATCAGTCAGGTTTCAAGACTAGTCATTCAACTGAGACTGCTCTTCTCTGTATCACGGAGGCGCTCCGCACTGCTAAAGCTAACTCTCTCTCCTCTGCTCTCATCCTTCTAGACCTATCGGCTGCCTTCGATACTGTGAACCATCAGATCCTCCTCTCCACCCTCTCCGAGTTGGGCATCTCCGGCGCGGCCCACGCTTGGATTGCGTCCTACCTGACAGGTCGCTCCTACCAGGTGGCGTGGCGAGAATCTGTCTCCTCGCCACGCGCTCTCACCACTGGTGTCCCCCAGGAGCTCTGTTCTAGGCCCTCTCCTATTCTCGCTATACACCAAGTCACTTGGCTCTGTCATAACCTCACATGGTCTCTCCTATCATTGCTATGCAGACGACACACAATTAATCTTCTCCTTTCCCCCTTCTGATGACCAGGTGGCGAATCGCATCTCTGCATGTCTGGCAGACATATCAGTGTGGATGACGGATCACCACCTCAAGCTGAACCTCGGCAAGACGGAGCTGCTCTTCCTCCCGGGGAAGGACTGCCCGTTCCATGATCTCGCCATCACGGTTGACAACTCCATTGTGTCCTCCTCCCAGAGCGCTAAGAACCTTGGCGTGATCCTGGACAACACCCTGTCGTTCTCAACCAACATCATGGCGGTGGCCCGTTCCTGTAGGTTCATGCTCTACAACATCCACAGAGTACGACCCTGCCTCACACAGGAGAGCGGCGCAGGTCCTAATCCAGGCACTTGTCATCTCCCGTCTGGATTACTGCAACTCGCTGTTGGCTGGGCTCCCTGCCTGTGCCATTAAACCCCTACAACTCATCCAGAACGCCGCAGCCCGTCTGGTGTTCAACCTTCCCAAGTTCTCTCACGTCACCCCGCTCCTCCGCTCTCTCCACTGGCTTCCAGTTGAAGCTGCATCCGCTACAAGACCATGGTGCTTGCCTACGGAGCTGTGAGGAACGGCACGCAGTACCTCCAGGCTCTGATCAGGCCCTACACCCAAGCAAGGGCACTGCGTTCATCCACCTCTGGCCTGCTCGCCTCCCTACCACTGAGGAAGTACAGTTCCCGCTCAGCCCAGTCAAAACTGTTCGCTGCTCTGGCCCCCAATGGTGGAACAAACTCCCTCACGACGCCAGGACAGCGGAGTCAATCACCACCTTCCGGAGACACCTGAAACCCCACCTCTTCAAGGAATACCTAGGATAGGATAAGTAATCCTTCTCACCCCCCCCCTTAATGATTTAGATGCACTATTGTAAAGTGGCTGTTCCACTGGATGTCAGAAGGTGAATTCACCAATTTGTAAGTCGCTCTGGATAAGAGCGTCTGCTAAATGACTTAAATGTAAATGTAAAA
>NW_027006701.1:0-2772 GCF_036934945.1 Oncorhynchus masou masou
GGTGGAGAGAAGCACAAGGCAGGTGAAACAGATCAGGGTGAGACACCTGGTGGGGGGTGGAGAGAAGCACAAGGCAGGTGAAACAGATCAGTGTGAGACACCTGGTGGGGGGTGGAGAGAAGCACAAGGCAGGTGAAACAGATCAGGGTGAGACACCTGGTGGCAGGTGGAGAGAAGCACAAGACAGGTGAATCAGGTCAGGGTGAGACACCTGGTGGCAGGTGGAGAGAAGCACAAGACAGGTGAAACAGGTCAGGGTGAGACACCTGGTGGCAGGTGGAGAGAAGCACAAGGCAGGTGAAACAGGTCAGGGTGAGACACCTGGTGGGGGGTGGAGAGAAGCACAAGACAGGTGAAACAGGTCAGGGTGAGACACCTGGTGGGGGTGGAGAGAAGCACAAGACAGGTGAAACAGGTCAGGGTGAGACACCTGGTGGGGGTGGAGACAAGCACAAGGCAGGTGAAACAGGTCAGGGTGAGACACCTGGTGGGGGTGGAGAGAAGCACAAGGCAGGTGAAACAGGTCAGGGTGAGACACCTGGTGGGGGTGGAGAGAAGCACAAGGCAGGTGAAACAGGTCAGGGTGAGACACCTGGTGGGGGTGGAGAGAAGCACAAGGCAGGTGAAGATCAGGGGTGCGGAGAGCCCTGGTGGCAGGTGGAGAGAAGCACAAGGCAGGTGAAACAGGTCGCAAGACACCTGGTGGCAGGTGGAGAGAAGCACAAGGCAGGTGAAACAGATCAGGGTGAGACACCTGGTGGCAGGTGGAGACAAGCACAAGGCAGGTGAAACAGATCAGGGTGAGACACCTGGTGGGGGTGGAGACAGGCTAACAAGGCAGGTGAAACAGTCAGGGTGAGCACCTGGTGGGTAGACAAGCACAAGGCAGGTGAAACAGGTCAGGGTGAGACACCTGGTGGGGGGTGGAGATGAAGCACAAGACAGGTGAAACAGAACAGGGTGAGACACCTGGTGGCAGGTGGAGAGAAGCACAAGGCAGGTGAAACAGATCAGGGTGAGACACCTGGTGGCAGGTGGAGAAGCACAAGGCAGGTCTAGAAACAGATCAGGGTGGGGCTTTCAGTGGCAGGTGGAGAGAAGCACAGGCAAATTAAACAGATCAGGGTGAGACACCTGGTGGCAGGTGGAGACAACACAAGGCAGGTGAAACAGATCAGGGTGAGACACCTGGTGGGGGGTGGAGACAAGCAAGGCAGGTGAAACAGGTCAGGGTGAGACACCTGGTGGGGGTGAGACAAGCACAAGGCAGGTGAAACAGGTCAGGGTGAGACACCTGGTGGCAGGTGGAGAGAAGCACAAGGCAGGTGAAACAGGTCAGGGTGAGACACCTGGTGGGCAGGTGGAGACAAGCACAAGACAGGTGAAACAGATCAGGGTGAGACACCTGGTGGCAGGTGGGAGAAGCACAAGACAGGTGAAACAGGTCAGGGTGAGACACCTGGTGGGGGGTGGAGAAGCACAGGACAGGTGAAACAGGTCAGGGTGAGACACCTGGTGGCAGGTGGAGAGAAGCACAAGGTAGGTGAAACAGATCAGGGTGAGACACCTGGTGGCAGGTGGAGACAAGCACAAGGCAGGTGAAACAGGTCAGGGTGTGACACCTGGTGGGGTGAGACAAGCACAAGGCAGGTGAAACAGATCAGGGTGAGACACCTGGTGGCAGGTGGAGACAAGCACAAGACAAGGTGAAACAGATCAGGGTGAGACACCTGGTGGTGGCAGGTGGAACCTGAGAGTGGCAGGTGGAGAGAAGCACAAGGCAGGTGAAACAGATCAGGGTGAGACACCTGGTTGCAGGTGGAGAGAACACAAGACAGGTGAGCAGATCAGGGTGAGACACCTGGTGGGGGTGGAGACAAGCACAAGGCAGGTGAAACAGGTCAGGGTGAGACAGCTGGTGGGGGTGGAGAAGCACAAGCAGGTGGAAACAAGGACACCTGGTGGCAGGTGAAAGGCAGGTGAAACAGGGGTGAGACACCTGGTGGCAGGTGGAGACAAGCACAAGGCAGGTGAAACAGATCAGGTGAGACACCTGGTGGCAGGTGGAGAGAAGCACAAGGCAGGTGAAACAGATCAGGGTGGAGAGAAGCACAACACCTGGTGGGGGGTGGACCTGGTGGCAGGTGGAAGCACAAGGCAGGTGAAACAGATCAGACACCTGTTAGACACCTGGTCAGGGTGGGGCACCTGGTGGAGTGGAGAGAAGCACCATGCAGGTGAAACAGATCAGGGTGAGACACCTGGTGGCAGGTGGAGAGAAGCACAAGACAGGTCAAACAGGTCAGGGTGAGACACCTGGTGGCAGGTGGAGTGGAAGCACAAGACAGGTGAAACAGGTCAGGGTGAGACACCTGGTGGCAGGTGGAGAGAAGCACAAGGCAGGTGAAACAGGTCAGGGTGAAACACCTGGTGGGGGGTGGAGAGAAGCACAAGACAGGTAAAACAAGTCAGGGTGAGACACCTGGTGGGGGTGGAGAGAAGCACAAGACAGGTGAAACCTGGTGGCAGGTCAGGGTGGTTACCTGGTGGGGGGTGGAGACAAGCACAAGGCAGGTGAAACAGATCAGGGTGAGACACCTGGTGGCAGGTGGAGACAAGCACAAGGCAGGTGAAACAGATCAGGGTGAGACACCTGGTGGGGGGTGGAGACAAGCACAAGGCAGGTGAAACAGGTCAGGGTGAGACACCTGGTGGGGGGTGGAGACAAGCACAAGGCAGGTGAAACAGGTCAGGGTGAGACACCTGGTGGGG
>NW_027006702.1:0-2772 GCF_036934945.1 Oncorhynchus masou masou
CCCCATCCCTCTCTCCAAACCCCGATTACCCCAACTCCCGTCCCCCATCCCTCTCTCCAAACCCCGATTACCCCAACTACCGTCCCCATCCCTCTCTCCAAAACCCCGATTACCCCAACTACCGTCCCCCATCCCTCTCTCCAAACCCCGATTACCCCAACTCCCGTCCCCATCCCTCTCTCCAAACCCCGATTACCCCAACTACCGTCCCCATCCCTCTCTCCAAACCCCGATTACCCCAACTCCCGTCCCCGTCCCTGCCTGGACTGGTCATTTCAGTAGGATGCCTGTTTATGTAGTTTCCATTTTATGTTTTATAATATTGTCTGTTTCAGTTGTTATTCCTTTGTCATTTCCATTGTGTTATAAAATCGTTTTGGTAGTAGTGAACAGCAAGGACGTCGAAGCATAGTAAACAGCAAGGACGTCGAAGCATAGTAAACAGCAAGGACGTCGAAGCATAGTGAACAGCAAGGAAGTTCACTGTATATAGACTTTTTCCTATTGTGTTATTGACTGTACGCTTGTTTATTCCATGTGTAACTCTGTGTTGTTGTTTGTGTCGCACTGCTTTGCTTTATCTTGGCCAGGTCACAGTTGTAAATGAGAACTTGTTCTCAACTGGACAATCTGGTAAAATAAAGATGAAATAAAATAATATTAAAAAAATAAAAATAAAACAGTTTTGAATTTTAACGGTTATTTTACTGATATTTTCTTGTTAAAATAGGCTCTTATCAAACAGCTTCCTATAACTAAGAATTAGAAGTCCTATCAATTTAGACCCTAGAATAGATTAAACAGTTCTATTTGACGTTTTTAATATTGTTGAGGTGTAAAATTGTATCCCAAATAGTTGATCTTCTAAAATGACCAATTCAGCAGTTGTCAGTTTGAAACCATTTGATTGGCTGTTGTCAGGTTCCACGGACTCCGCACAACGCCATGTGGTTGGCTGGTAAACAAAACACGGACAGGTTAAAAGGTGAACGTTGTCAAATTTGCCTTCAGTTGAGTTGTCAGTTCAGACCCAACGTTCTTTATTCTGGTACATTCTGATCGTTATCAGACACTAGTCTGTTGGGCTATAAAAAATACACGCGGGAGTATGAACGCAATGATTTGTCAACTCCAAGACCTACCGCCTTACATGAGTTTCGAACCGTGGCGTGACTACATGAAGTTAAGCTGACCTCGTGCGGGAGATGCAGTTAGGCTAAGTTCACCCAAACCGTCAACCGTTGAGGGTCATGACTCCGGGATATGGTCGACCATGGTGGAATTTGAAGAGTTTCCGCCGCGAGCCTTGCTGTTACCGATAACACCCGTGGCGACACCACCCCTATGGCACAAAATGGAACCCCTGGATTCGGAAATCGTCCTCTTGCTTGAAGACGCTCCTTTATCGCCGAGCAGCACCGGGGGTCGGGCCCCTGCAGCACCGTCCAGATCCCCCGCTGGCACCTGGGACCAGGTGGGAGAAACACGCCGGAGGAGGTGTCATCACCGAGCGCACCTGGGACCAGAGTGGGAGAAACACGCCGGAGGAGGTGTCATCACCCGAGCGCACCTGGGACCAGAGTGGGAGAAACACGCCGGAGGAGGTGCCATCACCCGAGCGCACCTGGGACCAGAGTGGGAGAAACACGCCGGAGGAGTGTCATCACCCGAGCGCACCTGGGACCAGAGTGGGAGAAACACGCCGGAGGAGGTGCCATCACCCGAGCGCACCTGGGACCAGAGTGGGAGAAACACGCCGGAGGAGGTGCCATCACCCGAGCGCACCTGGGACCAGAGTGGGAGAAACACGCCGGAGGAGGTGCCATCACCCGAGCGCACCTGGGACCAGAGTGGGAGAAACACGCCGGAGGAGGTGCCATCACCCGAGCGCAAGTTCTGCAGCTTCTGCAAATACAACGGGGAGCCTGAGTCGGTGTTTCTGTCCCACAGCCTCAAGAACCAGGATGGGGACATGATGTGCCGGTACCTGCAACTAAGTCTTTGCCCTCTCTGCGGGGTCACCGGGGCCCAAGCCGCCACCAAGCACCATTGTCCACCATTGGTGTAAAGTACTTTAGTGAAGTACTTGAAATGACTTCTTAGGTAGTTTTTGGGGTATCTGTCCTTTACTTGGGCTTCAGAGTGGCGCAGCGGTCTAAGTCACTGAAACTCAGTGTTTGAGGCGTCCCAGCAGACACCTTGGTTCCAATCCAGCTTGTATCTTAACCGGCCGTGATTGTGAGTCCCATAGGGTATCGCACAATTGGCCCAGCGTTGGCCGTCATTGTAAATACGAATTTGTTCTTAATTGGCATCCCTAATTAAATTACGGTTTTTACTTCACTACATTCCTAAAGAAAATGATGTACTTTTTACTCCGTAGATTTTCCCCGATACCCAAAACTATTCTTAAGATTTTGAATGCTTATCGGGACACGATAATTGTGTAATTCACACACTTATCAAGAGAACATCCCTACTGCATCTGATCTGGCCGACTCACTAAACACATGCTTCGTTTGTAAATGATGTCTGAGTATTGGAGTGTCAAATCAAATTGTATTTGTCACATTCAATGGGCAGCAGATTTTAATGCGACTGTAGCGAAATGCTTGTAGTGTGTCTCTGGCTTTCTGTGAATGAATAAAGAACAACAAAAAGGTGCCATCTGGTTTGCTTTACTTTTGATACCGAAGTATATTTTAGCATTTACATTTACTTTAGATACTAAAGTATATTTGAAACCATTTACTTTTAGACTTTACTCAGGTA